>NC_143514.1:42392943-42557943 GCF_031878675.1 Megascapheus bottae | reverse complement strand
ACGAGATCCATCTTCTTGTGCTCTGGAGAACCTCAGGCTCTCAGCATCCTTTGGATACCAGAGCAAGGGTGTATACAGGCCTGGCCTCAGCAAAGGAAGCCTATTATTGCTGCAAATATTAATATCATAAAATTAAATGCTGTTTTCAGGAATCTCAGTTTCAGTTTTATGTAGTAATTCTTTCAGCTAATTGTTTTCCTGCACCCTGATCCCATAATTAGGGCCTGACTAATTATCTAATTACTAAGTAGCAGAAGGGCAGGTTGATGGCGACATTTTTCGCCATCTTTCAAAGCCTCGTTATCCTTGTGAAAGTCATGGTTTCCTCTGGCTGCAGGCAGCTGCGGCAGACCCAAGCGTCTGCTCACCTTTCCCATTTGTCAACCCGTTCATTACAGTGGTGAATTTGACACATCAGAAATATCCCTTTGACAGGAAAGTTTATCCTGGAATGAAAACTGAAGCAAAAGAAAGAAAACCAAAGAAAGATGAAAGTGTAATTTATATTCTTGGATTTGCAATTGTGCTCTTGTCTTAAAGGCAGGATAGATGTCAAGTCTTTCGGAGCTGGGAGGTGCTTGCTTTCTGAACCCCAGGGGCTCACATGGGCCCGGTCCCAGGAACATGGAAGCCCTTGTTCATTTCGCAACCCAGTGGGGATTCCAGACACCAAGTTTCTGTCACTCTGGGCTGGCTGGTTGCTGGTGAGAGGTACAACGAGCTCACACATCTTGGGAGAAATTGGCCCATAAACTCCAAGATGTGTGAGATTCTGGGATCTGGCAGCCACAAACATCAGGTCATCATCACACTGGTTAATCAATAACCCAATTTTGTTTAATCCCTGGGTCTTAACATTTGACACCTTTTGTCCCCTTGCCATTTTTTTTCATTTTTTTCTTTTTTTTTTTTTTTACTGCAATGGTCAGTCAGCCACTCCTTTTTGCTTTTTAAAGCAAAGGTTGATTGTGTGTGTGTGTGTGTGTGTGTGTGAATATGTGTGTTCTTGTGTGTTGTGTGTGTTTGGGGGCAAGGACATCTTGCTCCTGAGTTATCCGAAATATAGCCAAATGTTCTGAGGTCACTTTGCTGTCTTCCCTGTACCTCCTTGTACTTTCTCCTCAAGGAAAGCAGCTCCCCTCACCCCACTTCAGGAGAAAAACTCTGGAGAGCATCATACACTTAACCAAAATAATCATCACAGAATTATTATCAGTTATAACCCCTGATTTTATTTTCACTTGAGTTGGAGTGGATAAATAAATGTATATTTGTGCAATAAATGTATCGGTCATGAATTGGTTTTTTTTTAATGCTCTAAGTTGAACTTCTATTAATGAAGTATTCATTTAAATTAAACCCTCAGAGATCTTTACCAATAATCAGCAGTAAATAAGCTGGTTAATCAGTTTATACATTCATATATGGAGATATAGATGTCTTTCAGAATCAGTGTTTTCAACTGAGACCGTTGCCAAGCGGTTAGAATAAGACAGAGGGAAAACTCGAATGAAATACATTTCATTTGCTGGGTTGATGTCTGCCGCAGCCGGATTGGCGTCTCTGAATGCAGTCATTGATGCATCTACGATGACTGAATAAAATGTGTTTAATTGGCATGAAAAGGCACTAACTGAGAGCTGGTGGGGTTTCCATTATCTGATGGACATCTTATTTACTTTCGTGGATCCTGGGAACAAGATGAAAGAGGTTGGGAACTGAGCTAGGGGGTTGGTTCTGGAGCTGATGGGCTTGTGTAGTTGATGTGTGGGGTGCAGGGTACTGATACCCCATAGGATGCAAAATGCAGCTCTGTGCTAGCCCTCCTCTCCCCCACACACCTAGGAGAAGGGCCAGGGGAACAATTCCTAATATCTGCAGAGTGGGGTTCGTCTGGTATGAAATGTGTGTGTGTGTGTGTGTGTGTGTGTGTGTGTGTGTGTGTGAGCTCACATTTTAGAGTCTGCATTTTTTATAATCCTTTGGCATCGCTCCGTAAAGCTGGTTAGGAGAAAGCATAGATTTTAATTTCAAATTCAAATAACATAGCAGAGTTTGGGGAGGGACTTCTTAAGTTGCAAATCCCCCACCCATATGTACTGCCATAGCATGGTTCCTTTTGGTGATTCTCGTGGTTATATCAGCTCCCTGTGGAGTGAATAATTAAGTCAATATTTCCATTAATTGTTCTATTACAAATTATCCCATCTCCCAGTGGTGCGAGTTCACAATGACGCCAGCTGTGGAGCGACACCATCTTTCCCCAGTCATTCATTGGGATTTACCCTGTAAAGATGTTATGCTCTGTCCCATTTTCTTGAGCTCCACGTGAAGGGACTGGAGAGGTAACACTGCTAACGCGATTTTCCTTCCATCGCATGCTCCATGGAAAGGGTTTTAATCCTACAGGTTTTAAGTGTGTTTCAGGCTCCTGCAGAGAAGTTATACCTTCATGTACTTAAAAGTCATTTCTATCCCAATTTTCAACACCAAGCTCTCACAGAGAATGTGTCTAATTTGTGAGCCGTGTAAATTGTAGTTATTAAAAGCTGAGGCAAAGAGATGCATCCGAAAAATATATTTCTTGCTGATAAGTGCATGCTATTTGTGTGTATTTGTTTGTTCTGCTGCTAATGGTGAACTTTATGGTGGGAGAGATAGTTCGCTGGGAACTATCTGCAGGTTCTGTGTGCTTGAGTCTGGAATGTTCAGATTGGAAGCTCAGATGGTCTAGAGGGTTTGAAGCCTACATGCTCAGTGCCAGGCCTCAAGGCACATGTGTTCTGATGAGCTGGGGCAAATTAATACCCTCCAGTACCAACCTCACCCAAGACTAGCTGTCACAACACACAGCTCAGGATTTGTGAAAAATAGAAGATTTTTTTGTGTGTGAAAGGCATTTATTGAACTGTCCTTCATATCCACAATCTAATTGGTGTGAAAGCCACACACACCATTTTGTGCTCACCTGAGATAGCATTTTGTGGAGTTTGGTGGCTGCTGGTGGGATTCAGGCGGTGATTGTCCATGCGTGTGTGTGTGTGTGTGTGTGTGTGTGTGTGTGTGTGTGTGTATGTGCCAGTCCTGGGGCTTGAACTCAAGGCCTGGGCACTGTCTCAGAGCTCTTTTTGCTTAAGACTAGTGCTCTATCATTTGAGCTGTAGCTCCACTTAGGCTTTTTTGGTGATTAATTGGAGTCTCACAGACTTTTCTGCTCAAGCTGGCTTCGAACTGTGATCCTCAGATCTCCTGAGTAGTGAGGATTACAAGTGTGAGCCACCAGCACCCAGCTCTGTGACAGTTCTTCTTAAGGACTCTTTTCTTCTTGACAAAGTAGCGAGATACTCTCACTTGTGCTCCTTTTCTTCCTATTGTTCCCTAAAATACTAAAAATACTACCGACCCCCCAACTTTCCTATAATTAGTACAGTATCTTACATTAATCTTGTATAATATTACCACGAATAGGTGCCTATGTCTTAGTGAAAGTCCCAGGTAAGAGTCTGATTGGCTGAGTGCTCATCACATGTTCACTTCATGGTTTTCTAGGTGACAAAATAAAAGATCTGATATTTAGAATCTCCAGGCATCCCCTCTCTTCCTTCTTTTCTTCCTTCCTTTAATTCTTTCTAGATAGGGCTTGAACTCAGAGACTTGTGCTTGGTAGGCAGGAACTGTGCCACTTAAGCCATGCCTCTAGCCATTTTTGTTTCATATACTGTGAAAAATGTATGAAGCTTTACAAGTCATGTGTGTTTTAACTAATCTATATTCTAATCCTACTTTTTCCTACTTTATATAACCAAGGCAAGTTTTATACAAAAACCAAAGTCAGAGGGGTGAAGTCACTAGGCCACGCAAGGCTTACACAGCTAGTAAGTGAACAAGCCAGCACTCAAACCCCTATATGTCTAATGACTAAGTTCTCAGCCACTGCATGCTGGGACCTGGAGGTGCTCAGGTGGAGAAAAGGACCAGTACGTTGGGACTCCCATTGCCCCACTGCAGCTCTCCTTTCTGCCTTCCCACCCCTAACTCAGAGGACCAAGGATCCGCCTTATGGAAAGGGGCACAAATAAGGGTCTTCTTAGCTTCTCTGCCTGTAGGCAACTAAGTCTCTTAAATTCCCTGTGGATATCACAGGGAAAACTCCAGATCAAGTCATCCCAAAGCAAGTTAGACGAACACTTCTCAATCCTTGAAAATGAGCCTCGCTGTTTTAATTAATGTCTGAGCAGAAGCTTCTGTGAACCCCAAGGGCAGATTTGCTATCACTTAAAAAAATTCTACAAGAAGTCAACTTATTTTAGAAGATGGAGGGGCTACATTGTTCATCTGTTGGTAGTATCTCCCAAGGTCCTGGGCCTGCCATTTTCAAATTGATAACCAAATGCCTAGTATAAGCAGAAAAACAAAGCCAAAAATTCTTCCTTCATATCCTCAAACTACTCTATCACCCAGTGAGTACTTTACTTAGGCTCTACAGTCTTTTGGTCTTACTGTATCTGCCCTTCTTTCCTTCCTTTGTTCCTCCCTCCCTCCCTCCCTCCCTCCCTCCGTCCCTCCCTCCCTCTCTCTCTCTCTCTCTCTCCCTCTCTCTCTCTCTCTCTCTCTCTCTCTCTTTCTTTCTCTCTTTCTTTCTTCCTTTCTTCCTTTTTGTTGCAAAATCAGGACTCAAACTCATTTGGTACCTGGCATTTAGCTCATTGGCTAGTGACTACCAACGGAGCCATGCCTCCAAAACTTTAAGTGTTATTTCACTCACCTAAACAGTGCAAAGTAGTTATCAGAATCTTCATTTTATAGACAAAGAAATGGAATATTGAAGAAGTTGAGTCACTAGTCTAAGACCACAGAGCAAGTAAGGAGCTTGCTCATTCCTGATATTGTGCTATGGTGGTTGTCTGGATCTTCTTAGATATTTTGATCTACAGTGGCCATCTATACCAGTATTCAGATATACTTTCCTCTAGGAAAGATCTTCATTGCTTCTGTCTAGAGAAGATGCCAGAAACTGCTTGCTCTGTCTTTAGAACTGTTGAGCTCAAAGACAATTGTGATCCTTCAAGACTTAACATCTATCAGTGATTCCCAATTACCTCCAGATAGAAAATCCACCTTCCCACTGAGAGTGAGGCCTGTCATGACCTGGCCCTCATTTACTCCCCTCATTTCCTCTCCCATGCCAACCCCATACTCTCTCCACTCTAGCCATACAACTCTCCCAGTACCCTTGAAGGCACCATCACCCCTCTGTTCACCTGTTCTTCTTAGAACCATTTCACTTCTGCTGTTTGCCCCAACCTTCAAAACTGGCCAAGAATCACCAGCTCTGAAAGCCCCACAAGAATGATTATACACAGTGTTCCTTTAACCATTCCCACAACTAACGGGGGCTGTCATCACTGTGTAAGGACAAGGAGGGCAGGGAGTTTGGGGCTGCATAGGATAATAATCATTATTCAAACAAGGCACCGAAAGGGAAATAGATTTACTAAAATAAAGGCCATTCAGAGGAGAAGTGAACTGCAGAGGTGGCCCAGTTTCCTTCATTAACTGTCATTTTCTCAGATCTCTCTTGTCTTAGCTTGGTCCCTGGGATAGTCGCCCTGAGAGTAGCAAGGCAGTGCTAATAGCAATTGGGATAACACATGTTGAGAGGGAAAAAAGAAATTTCTTCCCACTTGTACTTCCTTTGTTGTATGATGGGGCCAGTCGAAATATTTATTTCTGGGACAACTAGGCAGTCATTGGCTGGAGCCAGGCCACATAGACCAATTACAGACAAGAGGGTGTTTAGGATTACCATGATTGGTCTATCCCAGGATGAGTCCAAGTCCCTCAGAGCTGGTGAGGTGGAGGGGGGTAACTGAAGAAAACTAGAGTCCTGCCAGGATAGAGGAAAAGAGAATGACTTATATCTAAGCCAACACCACTGCCAAAGCCCCATCTGTCTTCCTCAATGCCTCCTGAAGATGAAGACCAGGTTTCACTAGCCCACTGTCTAGCCTAATACCTGGAAAAGCTCTTGGGGCAGTGGGGGGAAGGAAGTAGAAAGAGTAAAAATTATTAAGGTGTTTCTGGGTTGGCTAATATTTATGTGAAGCAAAAGAAAGGTTCAGGTAGGCATGAGGTGAAAAAGAAAGGCATCATTTCTACCTGCTGAATCCCTGTTTGGGATATAAATTCCATCTTTTAAAAAGACACATTTCTGTCTGCCAGACTTCAGAAACAGTGATCTAAGAGTCAGACATTTCCTATTAAAGTTTAAAAAACATAGCTTAAGTCATACATTATACTGAACGCTTTCATATCTCATCTGATTCAGTAGCTTTTAAACGTCGCTGAGGTCACATTTTGAAACAGTAGTCACTTTTTATAACATCTCCAAACATTAAATAAAAATAAAAAATTATGATGAAGAATAGAGATGCCCATAGAGACCACTAACATGACACTGGATATTATTATTATTATTAAAGACAGTATTATTGGGAGTCTGAAGGTTACAATGGCTGACTCATCTCTAAGCTTCATTTTTCCCTGATTGAATTGAAGTAGCGGGCAGAAACTCTATCCATGCTTATCTATTTTAACAAACCCTTATTTGGAATAAAGGTTCTTCAGAAGCAGAATGCTGTGAGTTACTAAGATATAGATAAACGTGTGTGAGTCGACATTTTTCTAGAGATAGATAGTCATGTTTGCTATCTTCTTGAAAGGGTTCTTGATCCACGAAAAGGTTAAGAGCCATAGACACAGAAGGCAAATTCCCTCATGACTTTGGCTAGCAACAACTGGGGCTTCACATAAAGAAGAAAAGCAGCTGGGAGTTTTGCCTAGTGGTAGAGAGATTGCCTAGCATACAAGGATCCCTGGGTTTGATTCCTTGGTACCACATACACAGAAAAGCTGGAAGTGGTACTGTGGCTCAAGTGGTAATGTGCTAGCCTTGAGGAAAGCCCAAGGACAGTGAGAAGCCCTGAGTTCAAGCCCCAGGACTGGCAAAAAAGGAAAGAAGAAAGAAAAGAAAAAGCAATTTCAGTTTTAGATTGCTTGATTCCAGGAAAGAGGTCATTCTTGGATTTCTTTTAGGATGTACCTTTATGGAGTTAGTGACTATTGGGAATGAATGGGTCTCTATAAGAAAAATCAGCGAGGCAGTTTCACAGCTCCGACGACCTCTCTCGTCTACCCGGAGCCTTTCTGCACTCCTTTAGTCAAAAAAGCCTGTCCTATAGTTCTCAAAACGCATCCACATTAGCTCTTACCTAACCTAATTACTAATTAAAATTGTAGGGGACAATTTGTCATTTCTGTAGGGACTGACTACTGTTTGTAAATATAAATGAAATGAGTAATTTATTGTTCATCTCTGAAACCTTGTGATTTTCCTGTGTCAGCCCCTTAGCCATGAGGTTTTAGAAAAGGCAACAAGGCTGTCATAATGTCAGGAGGTAAAAGGAAAACACAGTTGGGAAGTGTGTGTGTGTGTGTGTGTGTGTGTGTGTGTGTGCGTGTGTGTGTACATACAGGGGTACATGCAGTTCCCATCACAAGGCACCTGTCTCCAACAGGCGGATTGGTGTCATCGGCTATTTCTTTGTTTCCCTTGTTTCAGTGTTCTGTTGCATTTTACTATTCAGAACTCAAAGGATGCATTCAAACTTATGGAGCATGACATTTTAACTATCTCATCTCACTGTGATTCATCTCCATTTACTTTCTTCCAACTGGAGTCTTAGGAGACTACCCTGTTGTTGGTTTCTCCAGTAAGTAAAACCTACACAACAGCCTTCAGTCAGGGGGGCTCAGTCATCAGAGGATTATTGTGCTATTAATGAGATGCTGCACTTTAGAAAAGGAATGGAGGCCACATTAGCAATGACTTTGCAGTGGATTGCTGAGTGTCCAATATAAGCCAGCAGAGGTAAAATAACATGACAAACCAAAAATCCCTAGTGTATTGGCGATGTGCTGAGCTCCCCTGGGCCCAGCAGATCCAACACAGGCATCTATCTGAGGCCTCCTTTCCCCAAATAGTTGTTCCTAAATGATGCATTATCTGTAAAACATATTCATCCTGAAACCCAATATATGGTCACCAGAATATATTTTATTGTCTTTAGTTGGCTTCCATTTGAGGGTTCAACCTTAACTGAACTTCAGTGGTAAAAAAAATCAAGTCTGTCTTCATTCACTCTAGGAACCTCTGGCTCTGAGAGAATGAATCGATAATGAGGTCATGAACAAGTATTATTAATGCCTTTTATTATTTATACTGATGTTAATGTGTCCAGTTGATACACAACTTTCTGCCTCCTCAGTCTAACACTCATGACCCTTGGGCACCCTCTTCTTGTCCTCACCCTCTCTCCCTCTCTCCTTCTCCTTCCATTCACTCACAGATACAGTGAAAGAATAATGTATCACAAGCCATGACCCCTTGGCCTTTATGAATTATCTGTTTAGAAAGATGTGAAGCCACCTTTTATATCCACTGTAATAGATACTTAGACATAGTGGATCAATAGTGAACAAGTTTGCTGGTTATAGTTAATGGGCACCAAAGGGACACTCTGGCACTGACCTCTGACACTGTGGCTGACAAGAAATCTATAGAGCAAAAAATAAGGAAGACGGACAGTTTTTAAAGTTATGAACAAGGATTTGTAGCAAATCATGATAATTTTCTCCCGGTGGAAACTATTCGGATTTGCAGGTGGTCACTAGTTTCTACACACCCCTTCATTTTGACCCCTGAAACAGGACTGGGAGTGTGTGGCTATGCTTTTTGGAAACAGCTATATGGCCGAGCCTGACAAGAGTCCATCTGTTATCCAAAGAGAAGTAGCCGAGATTGTTTTCCTGTCAAAGAGGACTTTTCTCCTTATCATAGAGGCTGTCATTTGTAATGTTAAGCAGGCATGGATTTGTTAAACAGCCACATGGTAATGGGTTTCTATAAGAAGATCCACAGACCCATAGTTCTGGAAAGAAATTGAGCTTACGAGATATTTAAAAACCTAATGGGAATGGAATATTTGGGGTTTCTTGGAAAGATGATTTCGGCTCTGCACGTTGTCGAGGGAATTGAACCATAAATCTGTTGTGTGTTGAAGAGCCTGTTTGAGGCAATTCTATTTTCCTACAGTCTACGAAGTTGATCTTAGGGAAATCCACCAGGGCCGCAAAGCCTACCCTTTTGTGTCACTGAATGATCACTCATGGTGACAAGCAGATTTAAAAAGAGTTGTGGAAGCACTGCTAATGTGTGGGTGATCGTGAAGGGAGCAAAGAGCAAAATTCTGCAAGCAGAGTAATTAATCTACCTGGTTCCCCATCCTGAGGAGGATAGCAGGAAGGTGAGTGTGGTCCCTTCTCTGTGCATCCCATATTAGGATGTTACACTCCAGTGGCCTGGCTCTCGAATCTTCCTGGCTTCCCTGCTGTTAGGCACCACTGAAAACACATTTGTCCCAACTGTTCTTTTCCTTTTATCCCCCTTCTCAACTGTGCAAGATGAATCACTCCTGGATCCAGACCGACTCTGAGGGCAGAGCCAGGTCCCGACGAGGTAGCCTGCCTCCTATGGCCTCAACATTTTAATTAATTTCAACACTAATGCACAAATGAGAGTTAATCACTTGGTCGCAGTACTTTCTAATTTACTAAGTTTATTCATTAAAACTTTCCTTACTGAACTTTGATTGAATGTCATGCCTTTTTGGAAGCCTTTCAAACTGCCTTAAGGGGTTTTAGTAAAGTGATGTCTTAGGCAGCGACTGAAAGCTTTCAGTGTTTGCTTAAAGAAAAGACTGGGGAAATCAGATCAGCAAGAAACCTCTGGGCGGAACAAGCAGCCTTTGGGCGGAAGGAAGCCTATAAAGTCAGGCTTATTTTTAAGCAATATATAAAAAAAGTAAGAGGAAACCTCAGAATCAAACAAAAGAAATAAAAATCAATCACCTTAATGTTTTACAAAATGTAGAACTGCATTTTATTATTATTATTTTTTTTGCCAGTCCTGGGCTTGCGCTCAGGGACTGAGCACTGTCCTTGGACTTTCTCAAGGCTAGAGCTCTACCACTTGAGCCTCAGCACCACTTCCGGCTTTTTTCTATATGTGGTACCGAGGAATCGAACCCGGGTCTTCATGCATGCTAGGCAAGCACTTTAACCACTAGGCTAAACTCCCAGCCAGAACTGCATTTTAAAAGCCAACAGAACCATACCAGTGTGTGGCAAGGCCTTCACAAATTCAACCTATGATGCGACACTCAAGATAATCCAAGTATTCGAGTTTTGCCTACATTTGAATCATTATCATCTGGGTTTTTATTGAGAAGTATTGTTTCAGTGAAAACTTTCATTTAAAGTCAAAAAGGACAGAGGAAACCGAGTGTATTTTCGCACCCATATATTTGATGTACACTATGCAAAAGCTGAACTGTGTAAGGAGGGCAGGGATAGGAGGGGGAAAATGGGTATGAACAATGGAAGGAATGACATTGATCAAGAAGCATTGTACTTATAACCTGACATGGATTTCTAACCTGTTTATGTAACTACTTCATGATAAAATTAAAAACAACCTTTACAACATGCCCATCTGATTAAAAGCCTTCACTGTTAGGGGACAGAATTGCCAGTATTGTCATTTTTATGACAGCAGCTTTCTAGCTAACATGAAAAATACATGGAATTTTGGTGTTATTTTTTAAATGACCATATTAGTGTCTCTAGGAATGTGTTCCCCTAAAACCCCCAATCTCACCACTTTCTATGTCCCACTGACAAAAAAATGTTGTAACGTTCAGGAAAAATTTTAGCAATTTGGAAGGAATGATTCAAGTCAGTGTTATTAATGAAAGCACCACTTCACAGATGTCATGAATCAAAGAACAAGTTTTCATATTCATTTCCATGTTCTATAAATACTGCTCAGTGTTATGCAACAAGGCTCGAAAAACTCATTTTTAAAAGGTATTTTTAACTTTGGAGAATGAAAGAGGTGACCCATCTTATTCTACCAGGAGAAGCATGTCTTGATTGGTTGGAGAGATTCTTCTTATTTGCAGGGGGCAGGCCTGTCACTCTGAGTCTGATCAGGCAATGATTGACATGTTTCACCAAGATGAGAAGTCTAGCTCTGCCTTAGCTTTAGAGCTCCTACTCAGGTCCCAACAGGAGCCATAAGGTTGTTCAGAAGGGAAGGATTGGGCAACTAAGATATTTTTATTATTTTACTTCTGGAGTACAATTAGTGATGTGATTTTCATTTCTTCTCTGCCTCTACCAGCCATTCCAGGACCACTTTCCTTATGCATTCTGATTACACTTTAAAGCATATAGACAGAAAATTCCTGACATACTATCAGAAGGCCTGAGAACTGGTGCATAGATTTGGAGAGAGAAATGATTGTTTGGTGACACTAGGAAGTGATCCAGAATCTTAGAGAAGCAGATTTCAACAGAAGTGCTCAGAACTCAACTGTGCCATGGAATGCTGACTTCTCTCTTGCTGGAGGAGTTCAAGCAGAGATGATAACATACACAGTGTGGGTACTGCAGAGTGGATTCTTGCAATGAGCTCAGGCTTAAGACAAGATACTCTCCGGGTTCAAAATCCTGTAATTTTTTATTTTCATTAGGAACTTAAACACAATCAAGAGTTATTTCCTAACTGTAACCTCTCTGTGTATCAATGCTACAGTGATAATAAAAAAGTTTGAAAGAAGAAAATGAAGTTATCTCCATCTATATTATGCCAAGACTTTTTTGGTGGGGGCTGGAACTCAGGGCCTGGGCACTGGCCCTGAGCTTCTTTTGCTCAAGGGTGGCACTCTGTCACTTGAGCCACAGTATTACTCCTGGATTTTCCTAGTTATGTGGTACTGAGGAATGAAACCTAGAGTTTCATGCATGCTAGACAAGCACTGTACTACTAAGCCACATTCCCAGCTGTATTATTTAAGGAGACTTGGGAAATTGTAGTACTCATTTTAATCTTTTATGTGGCTATGGGAATGCCTGCAGGTCTCCAAGGCAAGTCACTCTATTACCGAACTGTACTTTGTGAGATGCCAATAGAATCTTGTAATCAAATAATTTGGTTGGATAATTCAGTTAGACAACATCTAGCTAGACAATTAAAAATATGTCTTTTTTAAAAGGACTTAATCATTGACTTTCAAATGCTAGTTTGCACTATAAATCTAGAGGAAAGGATATAAAGCCAGTTTACTCAAACTTATTTGGTCACATAGTTCCTTCCAGGAAACATGCTTGGAGAGGAGCAAGTCTAAAATGTCATGTTGTCTTTAATAAAATAAAGGATAGGTCATTCTTAGCCTAGAGATGGGTCACTTTCAGTCTATTGAAAGTGTATTCTTCCTTTAATAAGCTTTCCTATCACTTTCATTATAAAACAAAACCTTTATCACATTTTGCTGGAAGTGTGGAGGGTGCAAGGATGGCTAAGTTCCTGCCCTAAACTCAAGGTACTAGAACTGGCTCCTTCATCAATGAAGTGTTTGCTTATATTTAAGCACATATTAACCATTGTGTTTTCTATATCTGATTCCTAAATTTTTACATTTGTCTCTTCCGTTTTCATAACCACTTTTAAAATTCTTTCTCTTTCCTACCTTTAAGTGTTAGGAGAAATCATTTGCTAAGGAGAAGCCCAACATGTAGAGACAGACAGAGAACAGTGGGCCAAACAATTGCAGCTGTGAGTCTAGAGGCTCCTAGGCCACTAAATCCCCTGCAGTCTCTGGCACTGCTCAGATATCCATCGTCTCTGGACACTCATGAACAACTTGGAGATGTGCCTTGGATCATTAGTGTTCGATACAGGAGTTCAGGGCTCAGGTGAAGCCAAAGGTAACTCAGTATTCAAGCCATTCATTAGCAATATGATGAACACTGGCAATGGGCTTGCACTGTCAGATTACACTTAATTTAATTAATAAAAAATTAAGATCATCACCATTAACCTGCATTTGCTCAGAATGCCACAGGGGTGATTAGTTTGAATGGCACTGGAGATTTTATAGTCCACTCTAGTATGAATTACTTTGGTACCAATTAGAATCTTCTATAATACCACCCTGTGTAATATCCCCATTATATGACACATTTTCTACAAGTGATTGAGTTCAATGCCACACAGACTCCATGTCACAGGAGCCGGCCTGGAAACTCCCACCAATGTCAACACTCTGGCTAAGAGGAGACCCTGTGATTTTACATCACTCAACCCCATTTCAAGGATAATGATTCTGTCACAGCCTCTCAGTGTATGGGGATATTGGACGTATGCCTGACAATGTAGATTTTCCCAGCAGTATCTCCAGACCTAAAACTGTCCTGCTCCATGTGCAAATCATTATTTTCCAAGTCCATTTGACTTTGAATAGTTTGCTTTGCAAGTCAAGGAAGAACGAGGCATACAACTTTCTTACAACTTGAAAATAAAATCATTTTGTGAGGGATTCTTGTTCATTGAAAGACAAATAAACAAACAAACAAAAACTTCAAATAAGTACACAGATAAGAAAATAGTAAACTAAAGCTCAAATGTGTCCCCATCATTTAGAGAAATTCATTACATACTACTTGATTCCGTACTTTTCCAGATTTCTGGCATGCAAATGTATGTTGCGCTTGTTTGTGTAAAAGGAAGTCCACTGTGCAACCACCACTCACAAAATTCACATCTGGGTACCAGTTCACAGTTGCATTTGCTTTGTTTTTTCCCCTTTGAGCAAGTCAAGGAATTTTCATGTAGTACCTTTGGGTCTGATTTTGTGTTCATCAAAGTTGAACAAGATGTGCTTTTTGCTTTAGGAACTTTAAGCCTAACACAGGGATTAAGCTACATCTATAAATATGTCTAGAAAGAGGCTGCATGCACCAGTGGTAATAAAAAAAAAAGGGACTGAGCTAAGTAAAGACCATTTGACTCTCAGTGTCTGTCAAGAAAATGCTGGCAGGAAAAGAGAGGAAGGAATTAAAGTCTACAAGCACTCCAAACCAAACCTACCTGAGCAGGAGAAGGTGATGGCATAGAATTCAGTTCAAGAGAAATTTGATTTTTCTCATATATATTTTATTGTAATTAATAGAAGGGCTACATTATATTCACCAGATAGACGGTGCATTACTTCACAAACATTGATACCCTTTCTCATGCCTTGGCCCTCATTTCCCTCCCCTCACCCTCAGAAATTTGATTTTTTTTTTGTCATGGGGTTTGAACTCAGGGCCTGGGATTTTTCTCTGAGCTCTTTTTGCTCAAAGCTAGCACTCTACCACTTTGAGCTACAGCACCACTTCTAGTTTTCTGGTGGTTAATTGGAGAGAAGAATCTTATAGCCTTTCCTGCCTGAGCTGGCTTTGAACCAGGATCCTCAGATCTTAGCCTCCTGGGTAGCTAGGATTACAGAGGTGAGCCTCTAGGCCCAGACAGAAATTTGTTTTTCAAATTAGAGACAGAGAGAAGGATTTAATGAATGGAACAATGTATTTAAGTTCAATGTATTCAAGAGGGCCTCTTCCATCTGTCCTTTCTCCTCTTAGTAAGCTGGCTCATCCTGGATCCCTGCTCCCCTAATCTTGGTGGGTTACTAGCAGCCTAGGGCTGAGGGTTCCTTGAGCTCATATTCTAGGTCTGATAGGTCTACATTGGGCAAGCACATGCCATTGGTTTTTCTACGCCTTCCTTTTCCCTCCTGTCAAATGGGTCTATCAATAGAAGCTCCATTGTATACTTCTGTTAACTACAAGTCACATTATGCGTTTTCCTTATTTATACCCATGCAAGAGATTTCTTTTTGTAGATACCCAGTGTCTTAATCCTGCAAATGTTAATTTTTTAGCACATTTGTAATTATTTCCACAGAATAAATTCTTAGAAATGGAGTTGCTGATCAAAGGTCCTATACATTTTAAGGTGTTGGGGGTGTCCTCTGCCAAATTGCTCTGCAAAAAAGGTTATCTTCACAAGAACAGGGTCCTGGGGCTCATGTGCTTACACACGGGAAAGGCGTGCACAGCCAGGCTGCCGGAGGCCTCCCTGCTGCTAAGCACTACCTCACTCGCCTCTGCCATCCTCAGCTCAGGGACTAACTAAATTGGACTTTTCACTTTCTGATCTTCCCCAAATGTTTTTTTTTTCTTTACTGCTTCTCAAAAAATAAATAATAAAAAGCCACATTGTCACATTTCCAGGACTGAGTGTACTCATGGTGGTGAAGCTCACATCTACTTAAGGCTCTCCTGTAGCCTCCGATTAGACAACTTGTGTCTCACTCCATCCAGTGTGACATCCTAAAAGACAATGGATGAGACAAGGAAGTCAAGCAGCACTGTAGCTTTCTCTTCTTACACATTTTTGTTTCTTCCTCTTAAAGCTGGCTGACCATTAAAAAAAAAAAAGTGCAGGACAGGTGTTCATTCCCTAAATGTCTTGGGTAATTGGATGAAATTTCTAGCAGGTGTCACATATTTCACATTAAAAAAAAAAAAAAACCTTCTGACTCCAGCAGTAGAATCTAAAACCATTCATTAGTTACCACACTTTGTTTATATATATATTGATATATATATATATATTCCATGTTTTAGAGGAAGGAGATAAAAATGATCACCTAATAGTATAGGATTTTTACACTCATTAACCTTTTGGGAATGTTTGCATGTTCTTCAGGAAGTCAGATATGGCTGTGTTCAGGGAGGGCTAGATTTACATTTTTCAATAATGTATGTAAACAGGCAAGGAAGGAGCATGTAATTTGTTCCTGTCCTGAGTTTTTTTAAATCTTTTGCATAAAGTTACACCTTTTAAAAGTCCATTTATGAAATTTTATCCTTATTTCCTAAATTGCCACTTATTTTTTTCTAGTAATACTCAGCTCAGAAAAAGTGAGATAGGAGGCCTGAAGACTGGGAGAAAGGAACAAAATTTAGGAGAGGAAACTCCAAGTCCTGGCCTAGTGGGAGTCAGCATTGAGGCTGGATAAATGGAGCATCAGATTTGCAAAGCCATGCTCAAGACGGATGGAATCCACTTCTCGGCCTCCTAGAACACCAAGTGCAGTTTGGGTAGATGTCAGAGAAGACTCACACTACCATGCCTGAACCTAAGTCATTACCCACTTCAGTAACACATTGTACTTGCTTGCTGTCTCTGATACCCTTCTTTCAAGTATCAGTGATGTTTCTTACACGTAATCCTCATTTCCAAAAGAGCTGCCATTTGAGCCTCCGCATAAAGCATTTCAAATCGATTATCTCATTGAATTCCCCCAGCAGCTCCATGAAGATTCAGGTTATAAGGTCTGCAAATCAAGGAACCGAGCTTAAAGGTTGTGAATTGTCCACCGAGATGAAAATTGTGTCCCAAATACCACATCTAGACATCTCACAAAGAAAATGCACAACCAGAAAGCTTAAAAAAATTCTTAAGTTTACCAGAGATGGGGTACTTTCGAAACAATGGCAGCTAGCAGAGTTTTCTCTAGCAGCCCAGTGGAATCATGATTTATAAGTGCTAAAAAGAGAGAGGAAAGTGAGTCTTGAAATGTATACCCAGCTAAACCATGACTCTGAATGTGACTTACACAGTTTAGCCATGAAACTCTAAGGTAGTTTATAATCTCTGAATCCACTGGAAAGTGAATCAAAAGAGGTGAAATTGGAAATTAATTTACTTTCTATAATTCTCTAAAATGTTATATCAAAATTAAGTCAGGCATGAGTACGTGACTGTAATTCCAGCACTCAGGAGGCTGAAACAAGAGGATCGCGAGCTCAAGGTCAACCTGGCTATGCAGTGAAACTATGTCTCCAAAGTAATTAAAAGAAGTGAAGTTGGGGTTGGTGGCAGATGTCTGAAATCCCAGCTATTCTGATAGAGGCAGGAGAACCATGAGTTGGGGCCAGATGGGTAAAGTTAATAAGATTTTATTAGAAAAGAAAAATACAACAAAAGGGCTAGGGGTATGGCTCTGAGTGACAGCACTTATCTAAGCATGCTTATCAATAAACGAATAAATTTATTCTTGAAAAGTGAAATAATGAATAAAGAAGAGAAGGTTGGTTAGTGAGTCTTTATCCTTCTTTTGCCTAGGAAGGGGAAAAGAATACTGAACAACTTGAATTCTATGTAGGCTAATAAAAGCAGTTGCAGTTGTATCAACTGAGTTTTACCTGTGTGTGTGCGTGTGTGTGTGTGTGTGTGTGTGTGTGTGTGTATTGTTACGCTCAAGCTAGCACTCTACTATGTGAGCTACAACCCCATTTCCGGCTTTTGTTGGTTAATTGGTTTTTGGTGATGCTTGTTTTTTGTTTGTTTTACTTCTTAAAAAATCAAAAGGGATTGGAAGTTTGGCCTAGTGGTAGAGTGCTTGCCTAGCATGCATGAAGCCCTGGGTTCGATTCCTCAGGTGCTGTGACTCAAGTGGTAGAATTTTAGCCTTGAGAAAGCCCAAGGACAGCACTCAGGCCCTGAATTCAAGTTCCAGGACTGGCAAAAAAAAAAATCAAGAAAATATGAGTAAATGTTAAGATTTGTATGGTCTGGAAGGTAGGCATATGAATGTTATTTCTAGTTTTCTGTATGTTCTATAGAATTAAAAAATTGAATTCTCGGGCCGGGAGTTTGGCCTAGTGGTTAAAGTGCTTGCCTAGCATGCATGAAGACCCGGGTTCGATTCCTCGGTACCACATATAGAAAAAAAAGCCGGAAGTGGTGCTGAGGCTCAAGTGGTAGAGCTCTAGCCTTGAGAAAACCCAAGGACAGTGCTCAGGCCCTGAGCTCAAGCCTAGGACTGGCACAAAAAAAAAAAATTGAATTCTCTCTTTTCTACTTGGTAATCTGTAACCAAATCTTTTAATGCAAGAAGGAATTTTAATGTAATGAGAATGTCAAAAGCATCCCAATGGACAAGATATAATGATGGTTTCCATCCAGACTTTTATACAGCTAAAAACTTACAAGGAAGTAATTGAAGTTGGGTACCAGTATTGCTCTGGTCTGTAATCCAAGCTACTAAGGAGGCTGAGACCTGAGGAGTGACATTTGAAGCTGGCCAGGCAGAAAAGTCTTTGAGACTTTTATCTGAAATTAACTATCAAAAAGCCAGAAGTATAAAGTGATGCTGATATACTAAATAAAAAGAAAACTGAAAGAGGTTGAGATTTAGGTCGGGGGGGGGAGGAGGGGGAGAGAAGTGGAAGGAAGAGTACAATATAACTTACATATTCAAAGTGGGGAGGAACCTGAGGTCCTCAGTAAATCAATTCGTGCTATATATTAAACCAATAGAAATACTAAATTGACATATCTGTCAAAGTAGGGGCAAAGGAAAATGGGAGATAATGTAAGTTAAACCTTTTCCTTTTTAATGAAGAATTAGTAAAGACTAAACATTGTTCTAAAGTCATAAATCAAGAAACTATTGTTCAAATGCTATTTAAATGTAGGAGGTAGTGGTCAGAGATTCAAAAATAGATAACCGTGAAAAGCATCTGGGACGTAGAACTAAAGAAGAGTGGCAAGGAAAACTGTTTTTCATTTCAAGTCCTTCTGTACTGTTTAATTTTGTGCATGTATGCATTTGGAAAAGTTTTTAGTGCCCGGAGTGTGACCTAGTGGTGGAGTGCTTGCCTACCAAACACGAAGCCCTGGGTTTGATTTTTTGGTACCACCCACACAGAAAAAGCTGGAAGTGGTACTGTGGCTCAAGTGGTAGAATGCTGGCCTTGAGAAAGCTTGAAGACAGTGCCCAACACAGGCAAAAGAAAGACAAAAAAGAAAGAAAAAGTTTCAATAAACTCAAATAAAAAAAATTTAAAGCCAGAAATGGAGCTGGAAATTGAGTGATAAAGCACTAGCCTTGAAGAATTAAACTCAGGGACAGCATCCAGACCCTGAGTTCAATTCCCAGATTAGATGCATGCACATATGTGCATGGCACACACACACACACACACACACGCGCGCGCGCACACACACACACCCACACCCCCCCCCACACTCACACACACTCAGAGAGAGAAGTAACTGAAGACAACCAAAGACAAGAGTGTTACCTATTTTCTTTTTCTATCTGCATTTCCCACAGAGCTGGCACAAAGCTTAGTATTAAGCCTTTGATCAATATATAGAAATGGTAAGTGAATAAATATGCCAAAAGTCAAGTAGAGGGAAGAATGCAACATGTTAATTTAAAAAGGCTCCATCAGATGCCTGGTGCTAATGGCTTACCACTGTAACCCTAGCTATTCAGGAGAATGAAATCTGGTTCAATTCAAAGCCAGCCTGGGGGGTGGGGATGGGAGGAGAGATCTGTTAGATTTTTATCACCAATTAGCAATAAAAGAACCAGAAGTGAAGCTGTGTCTCAAGTGGTAGAGTGGTAGCCTTGAACACAAAACTTCAAGGCTAGTACCCAGGCCCTGAGTTCAAGCTCTGAGTGACACCTGTGTGATTGCTTGAGGTTTAAAACTTAGAGTTTGGTCTAGATATGATTTGTACTTTAGTATAAACATCAATCCGTTCATTTAATTTCTGAGTCAGGTATACCAGCATAAAACAACTTCTGCCACCCTCCCTGTTAACTTGTCTTTCTCCTTAGTGGTTCTAGGTGAAACTTTAGCTGAGAGGTGAACAGTCCTGCCCTGCAGGCCCAGTGTTTCTCACGCTCCTCAGATCAAATCATGTGTCTCTCCTTTGTCAGGAAATATTATCAACAGTCTCAGTTCCAACTAAGATAAATAATGATACAAACAAGAACTGATAATCATATTGATCCCTCACAACGGGTGGGTTGTTGCACTTGTTATTTCATTTGATCCTCAGACACTCTTGGAAGAGAGGTATTAGTATTTGCCTCATTGTATAGATACGGAGACTAAGGAAAGGAGACTTAGGAACTTTTCCAAGGTCATGTAGACAACAGGGGAGTCCACCTCCAGAATGTATGCTCTCCAAAAAGGAAAGAAGAAAAAGGAGGAAGGGAGAGGGAGGAGAAGGAAGCCTTCAGCAGCTCCTGGCTCAGATTCTTAGCATCCTTATTCCTGGGCTCTTCGCATCCCCCTCACCCAAACTTCACTCCCTACACTAGCAGCAGAGTGGTCTTTGAGAAACAAAGCTCTGATCCCATCATTCCCCTGCCAGAGACCCCTGTAGAATCCAGCTCCTGACCAGCTCTCCCAGGCTACTGTCCCCAGGCCCACACGCAAGTCCTCACCTCAGCTCTCAGTGCTCTGCCATGGCACCAACCCTGTCCTGGAAACCTAGCAGCATTCATTGGATGACCCACATCTTTCCCATCTTCTCCTCGTCTTCTCTGGTGTAACCCTCCAGCCTGACTGAGCCTTCTGGGTGGACTGCACAGCCACCAGGTTCTTCTATATGGAGTCACAAGCATCACAGTCTCCTGAGACACAGAAAGGTCAAGAGCTCTCTGGAAATGCAATGCCCCACCCCCCAACTCCCCTCAGAACTGACATCTTCAGCACAGGTGTTTTTTTCTGGGCCTGGCTCACTCATCCGCCAAGGTGGAGCAGGACAGCTGGTGAGGCCCAGGTTCCAGTCAGTGGGGCCTTTGTGGCCTGAGCATCTGTCCTGAGGTTTCCAGCACTTACTGTTAGATAAAGATTAGATACTCGTAGCAAGTGGCTGGCCAGCAAGACAAGATGCAGTGTTTTTCCTATTGCCACGATCAGCGAGTGTTCAAGGGGTTCTCATCCTCATTCAAGGTAGAACTAATGTCCAAGCTGAGGGGACAGGGGCAGAGAAGGGGAAGGAGAAGGGGAAGAGGGAGGGGAAGGGAAGGGGAAGAGCCATACCCTTTCTACCCCTAGTAATTGAGAATAGGCAGATGGTGTGACATTGCTCCTCCGAGACAGCAGAGGTTTCCAGTCATCTGGTTTAAAATAATGAGCTCCAGGTCAGTCCTGGAGGTAAGCAGGGCTGACTTTACAATCCTATCTTCCAGACAGGAAAATCAAGGCTCAGAGAAGCTATGTGACTTGGAAAACGATCACATGAGTGGGTGGTGAGTGGAAGAATTCAGATTGAAATGTAGATTTTCTGGGTCACAGAATACCCTGCTAGTATCCCTCCAAAATTCTGTGCTGAAAACCAAATCCAGGGTGATGGCACTGTCAAGGGGGTGGGTTGGGAAGAGGGGCAGGGCTGGAGGGTTCTGCTGCCATGAACCTCCATATTGCACCCTCTACAATGTAGTAGTGACATTCTGTTCCATCCCACTCAGATCCACTCCTAGACCTCTGCCCCTCTCCTGGAATACAGAAGCCCTCTTCACCTTTTTACCCTCTTTATGGAGGATTTCCGGTACCTGGGGCTGCTGGACTGGATAGTCATAGACAGACAGTCAATGGCTTAGGGGCTCCACTTTTCAGGGGTGACCCATTAGGTATATGAGTGACATCCATCATCGGGATGGTGTCTGAACTCCCCTCCCCCCCAGTTCTGTCCTCATGAAGCCCCTAGTCCATTTAACATCTCTCCTGTCGCCAATGTCTTCCTGGCAGCAAAGGACACCTGTGATGCAGTGCTTCACACTGTGTGCATGCGCCATAAATATTGAATGATGACAGGCTATTTTTTTTTCCAAAAAAGATGAAAGTTCCACCTCTTAGGACACTCTTCTGCTGTACATCTTTGCCAAGAGTGGGTTAAGATGGTCCATCTTTTAGTAAGAATCAGGGTTCGGAGATTAGTGAAGTGAGAATTGGTTATATTTAATGGCACAGATAATATTTTATTTTTATTTCAATTTTAATACACTATCAACATGCAATGAAGTAAGATATATGGCAACACTTGAGGAAGGAACAGCCCTCCAACATCTCTTCAGTTACCAATTGGGGACCAGTTTCTGAAGTTATTTTTCTGCCAGTCTTGAGAATCTCAGAAAATTTTGGCTTCATCAAAATGATGTATTAGGAAGGGTAAAGGTCATCTTAAACTTTGCACAGGAAATTAGAGCAATGTTTGAGCATGGCACTTGGAAATTTTCCCCCCAATTGAGATAAAGAAAAAGACAGAAAGAAAACTTCTTTCCTTAAGCAGTGAACTGTTTTCATTCTCTGATGGCATCTGAGATATTTATTCTGACCCCAAGGGTCCTTTAGACGTAAAAATCAGCCTGTTGAACTAGGAAAAGTGATCCAGCCAGAAAGACCCTGCAATTCTTTATGCTTGTGTTCCTGTTTAGAATTGGCTCCCTTTTGGTCAGGGAAGTTACCTGATTGAGCTTAGTGTCTCCACTCTCCAGCCTAAGGCCTGGCACAGAGTGGCCACCTGTTACAAGCTTGATGCTAATAACATGAAGAACAGCAGGTGTTGGGTATGTCTGGCTGGCCAGTTGATTGCTGAGTAGTTCGTGGGTACAGTTGACATTACTAGTCCATAAAACCCCATGAAGTACTGTTAGGGATTGAATCATGTTTTCCCTTCAAAATGCATGTGGAAGTTTTCACTTCTGGTGCTTAGAATGGGTCCTTCTATGGAAACAGGCTCACTGCAGATGTCGTTTGTTAAGGGGATGTCATACTGGAGTGGGAGCAGGGGACTATGATGACTGGCGTCCTTAAATAGAGCCATACAGACACTTAGAGCACATTGCCATGGGAAGGTGAAGACAGACACTGGCCGATGCTTCATGATCCCTAACAAATCACTAGATTTGAGAAGAGGGAAGCATGGAGCATGCAACAGAGACTCCCTCCCAACCATCAGAAGAAACCAGTCCTGGGTTTGGACTTGTACTGCGAGCCTCTCAGTGTATAGTAGGGTGTGTGTGTGTGTGTGTGTGTGTGTGTGTGTGTGTGTGTGTACTGGGGCTTGAACTCAGGGCTTAGGCCTTGTCCCTTAGCTTTTTTTATTTTCAAGGCTAACACTGTACTGCTTGAACTATAGCTCTACTTCAGATTTTTGGGGGGTGGTTAATTTGAAATAAGAGTCTCACAGAGTTTTGTGCTCTAAGTCTTACTAGCTGTATGTAACCTAGAACAAATTATGTAATTTTTGAGTCTCAGTTTTTTCATCTGTAAAAAGGAACCTATGGCTTTCTATGGAAAAGTATTTGGGACCTACAAACAGTACTTTCTTCACTTTTTGGGAAGTGAAGATCTGAACAGTTTAGCCTGGGCAAAACCTTAATGAGACCCTCCATCTCAATATAATAAGCCTGATATGATAATGCATGTTTGTGATCTTAGCTATGAAATAGGTTTTAGGTAGGAGATTGCAGTCTGATGTCATGACAGCCCCTTGTCCCAAGTGGTTTAATGTTACTTAGCAAGCACAAAGCTCTGAGTTCAAAACCCAGTACTGCCAAAATTAAAACAGACAATGATTCCCTTCAAAACATTAAAGGAATATTGCAGGTGAATAAACAACACAGGAAATCTTTGTGGAGCTATAATTGTCCAGAATCTTGACCATGTTGGAGCCTATGCAGTTGAAAAAGAAAACAGTATAGACTGTGCATGCACATACACATAGTGCGTATAGGCTATGGTATTATACTGCGGTTTCACAAATAAAACAGCATCGTTTTATCTCTTTCAGAATAAAAAACAGAAGGGAATCTGCTACAGGGCCTGTGCTCAGTATCTCTTAGTGCTGAGATCAGTGGAGATTTTTAGTTCCTTAAGCTTTTGAAATTTCTAAATATCCTATATGGGCATATTGAAAGTGGCATTTGTGATTGTCTTCATGGCATCAAGGTCTCTGCCCCACCTGAGCTAATTTCCACTTGGGGACTTGTGTGGTCTCCAGATGCCAGCTCCATATCTCCTACCACTAAACCACACCAGGGTGGCTTCTGGTCCCAGTGACACGGCAGATCCTCTGAACCCCTGTACTTCCCAATGGCATGAGGAAAGAGAAGGTCCTGATTGTCTAAGCAAACCAAATCCAGCTTTCTCATTGCTTGTAGCATGAAGACTTTGCAAAGACATTATTTTCATAGTCAGAAGTTAATAGTAAAAATACTCATTTAAAAGCCCCTCCTTTCTAGAGGGCTCAGCTCAAGTCCTTTCTCCAGTAATGTCCCAGACACCCAGGACCAGGCTGACTTCTCTATCACTGAGTGGCTCTAATCGGCCCTCATCTGACATCAACAACACGCATGCTCTCTTGTCCTGGTGAGTGCACATTGTCCTCCTAGTGAGTCTGAAAACCACTTGAAAGAAGGGGTGTTTTGGTCAACCTCAACCCAAGGCCCACTAAGTTATTTTCCTCAGGTCTCACATGTATGGAAAGCTTCAGTTCTGACTTGAACATTATCTCCTAAAACAAATAGTTATACCTTACACACTAGGCTTATTAATTGGTCAGTAAACACATGATTATATCAGTAAAATGATTAAAATACATGGAGATACCGTCCTTTTAATACATAATCACAATGACTGAAGGTGTTTTCTGAAAAAAAATGGTGGGGGGCACAGAGATTCAACTTGTGATGGTTGTCTCTGGGCTTGAGGGAGGGAATTCATTTATTTACTTTAAAAATTTTTATTATAAAGGTGATATACAGAGGGATTACAATTACATAGTCAGGTAAGGAGCACATTTCTTTTTGAAAAGCATTCCCCCTCCCTCATTTAGTTTTTATTTTCTGATTGAAGAAACTAAGGCTCATACATTCAGGGGCCCTTTTTTTTCCAGGTGATTTTGCTCATGGGTGACACAACTGGGCCTCGATCCCAGGACTTCTACTCTCCCAATAAATGTTCATTAGAGTGCATAAAACCATACCCATAGAATTACCTCCAAATGGCTGTGCAAATTCATGTTGGAAGATGAGATGCTCTGTAAATGCTTTGATAAGAGTTTTACAGCAGGTTCTGAGTTGTTCGCTCATTTTTCAACTTGTCGGTAGCCCCTCATGATATAGAGCACCAGGCTGAGGCAGGAAGGGATTTTTCTCCACTCGTCAGTCAGGTGGCTTATTTCAGCCCCCGGAGTAGCTGTTAATCAGGTTTCAATAGACTTCCGTGTTTCGCTCAGAACCTGTTGGCAATCCTAAAACTCTACGGGTCCTGTCATCTCTGCAAAATGAGCTCAGGCAATGGCCCCATCCGTTTTCAGCTTTATGGAGGGATCTCTTCAGAGTGGTTCCTGCTGCAGCATTAATGTGGACCTCAGCAGGGACCCCCTTTCCTCACCCAGAGCTGCTCCCTCAGGGCACAAAGGGATTTAATAGCATTGAAGCAAGTTCCTAAAGGCCAGTCCAGTCCCCTCTTGTGCATGGAGCCCTGGTTATTTCGAGCTTGCTACCCTTTCTAAGGCTGTCAGAACTTGTCAGTTTTTTTCCTGTTTCTTGGTTTTTATTAGATTTGGGTCACTCCTGCAACTCTTTCCATTCTAAACGATTTAACATCAATATCTAGCACACTTGCACACCTATTCTGTGCCAAATCTGGCCTGAGCAGATTATCTTATTGAAATCCATAGTCAGCACATGTTAAGCAAACTTGTCAGTCCTTCTCAGATGAGGAAACCAAGATTTCAGGGAGTTGGTGAATTCTATGCTGCGTGTGATGATGTTGCCATTCCCATTGCAGAATCTAAGCAACGTGATGGGGAATCTGACTCTATTTCTTAGATCTAAGGGAACAATAATGTGCGTGTGTGTGTGTGTGTGTGTGTGTGTGTGTGTGTGTGTGTGTGACAGTCCTGGGGCTTGAACTCAGGGCCTGAGCACTGTCCTTGAACACTTTTGGCTCAAGACTAGCCCTCTGCCACTTAAGCCACAGCACCACTTCTGGCTTTTTCTGTGTATGGGGTACTGAGGAATTGAACCCAGGGCTTCGTGCATGCTAAGCAAACACTCTACCACTAGGCTATGCTCCTAGCCCCAATACTTTTTTTTTAATGAAGAGGAAAAGATGATTGCAAAACTAAAATCAGTGCCTGTCTACATTAGGAAATGTTTATACTCTGTCACATGCCAAGTGGTTCAGTATGTTACATCCATGTTCATGTATATGTATAAATCATAAGGAAAATGAGAGAATCCTTAGGAAACTTCAAAAGTGATTTCAGGTTCTGTGTGTGATTGCACTGGAATGTGTTTGTCATGAGGTGCATTAGAACCTCCAGAAGTAAGAAAGCATAGGCCTATGAAGTTATTACAATGAGCACCTACCAACCTTCCTGTGCCCATTCCAGTGCACTGGAAACAGACTCAAAACTTACTGTAAGCCCTCTGTATATCACCTTACAACAAAATAGAATAAAAAGTCATCGGTCATTGGTGTTCAGCTCAAGATTTTTTTTTTTAAAGACAGGGCAAACTTTGCTACTTAGGAGAGGACTACTGGGTTCCAAGCTCAGTGTTTTTGCTATGACATATGAACATCATTAGTACAGAAAGTATGAACATAGAGAGGGAATGTGGTGCTGACAAATGGTAGACATATGCATCTGTGGGAAAAAAAAAACAGAAAAAAAAATCTGTTTACCTTGGTCAACTACATCCACCAATGGAGAATGATCAGTCTTGAACAAAGAATCCTGGGAAAGCTGAAATGTCCACATGAATTTGATCTCTTATTAATTCAAAATATATCAAGACAAAGTGGAAAAACTAAAACTATTTAACTTACACAAGAAGACACAAAATAAATCTTTAGACAACACTTAAAAAAATATGTTACCAGGGCCGGGAGCATGACCTAGTGGTAGTTGTTGGCCTAGCATACACAAAGCCCTGGGTTTGATTCCTTGATCCCATATACATAGAAAAAGCCAGAAGTGGTGCTATGGCTCCAGTGGATGAGCTCTATCCTTGAGCAAAAAGTGTCCAAGGACAATGCCCAGGCCCTGAATTCAAGTCCCAGGACTAGCATACATATATATATATATATATACATATATATACATATATATATCACCAAAAATATAACTGAACAAAAGAAAAAAATATTTGGCCATTTATATAAATGAAAAATTTTTGTGTGTTTAGCATAGTGGCTCCTGCCTATAATTCCAGCAGTGAGGAAGCTAAGGGAGGAAGTTCATGCGTTAGAAGCCAGTGTGGGTTACATATGAAACTTTGTAACAAACAAATAAACCATTGTATGAAAAGACATTAAGTAAATCAATAACATAGAATGGGAGAAAATATTCGCAAATTATATATCTATGAAGAATATATAAAGAACTCCTACAACTCAACCATCTGAAAACAACAGTATTTTAAAATAGGCAAAGGCTATGAATAGACAGTTCTCCAAAGTAGCTATGCAAATTGCCAATGAATGCATAAAAAGTTGCTCAACAGTTATTAGGGAAATACAGTTCAAAACCACAATGTGATAGTTTGTAGAAAATAGCTTGATGGTCCCTCAGAAAGTTATATATGGAATTATCATATAACCCAACAATTTCATTCCTGAATAAATACCCAAGAGAATTGTAGTACACACTCACATAAAAACTTGTCCACAAATTGGGCCTGGGAGTTTGGCCTAGTGGTAGAGTGCTTGCCTAGCATGCACGAAGACCTGGGTTCAATTCCTCGGTACCACATACATAGAAAAAAGCCGGAAGTGGTGCTGAGGCTCAAGTGGTAGAGTTCCAGCCTTGAGAAAGTCCAAGGACAGGGTTCATGCCCTGAGCTCAAGCCCAGGACTGGAAAAAAAAAAAAAAAAAAAAAACCAAAAAAAACCTTGTCCACAAATACTCCTTACAGCAAACTTATAACAGCCCCAAAGTGGAAACAACCCAGATAAACACCAACATGAAATGTGACATAACCGTCCAATAAGATATGATTCAGCTACATGAAAGACTGATGGATGATACAACATAAACTATTCTTGCAACATTAAGGCATATGAAAGAAGCTAGATGCAAAGGGACATCAAATGTCTGCAATAGACAATCCATAGGCAACGGGATTTCTCTTTGGCGATGATGACATTGCTCTGATGGTAGGTGATGATGATTGCATACCTTCATGGATATAGTAAAAGTCACTGGACTGGTGAATTGAGTGGGTGATTTGCCCATCCATGTCAGCAGGAGCAGAGCTCAATAGGGTGGCAGGTAGTCTGGGAGCTGATATACCAGCCAATCAAAAGCAACTGCTGGAGAGCAGAGAGCCAGGCACACTGGCAGGGGGTCCACCTGCCTGGGACATGTGCTCAGAGCTCTCCATCCACAGGAGCAATAGATTTCTCTCCATGCATTGCTCTTTTGCCCTTGGCATCTACCAGCCATCAATAGCAATGGTGATTTCTCCACAATGATCTCTTTTGTTTTGGGACAGGATCTCAACATTCTCTCCAGGCAGGCCTTAAATTCTGGATCCTTCTGCCTCAGCCTCTGGAGTGGCTGGGATTGTAGGCATGCATCATTACACCTGTCTCACAGTAAGGTGTGTGTACATGTACACGTAGTCCTGGAGCTTAAATTCAAGACTTGGGCATTGTCGTTGAGTGTTTTGTTCAAGGCTAGTACTGTACCACTTGAGCCACAGCTCCACTTCTAGCTTTTGGTGATTAATTGGAGATGAGAGTCTTATAGACCCTCTGCCCTGGCTAGCTTTGGACTATGATCCTCACATCTCAGCCTTCTGAGTAGGTGGATTACAGGCATCAGGCATGATTCACTGGTGATGGCTTTTTTCCTACTTTTGTTAATTTTTTTTTCTTTTTTATTCTGGTCTTGGGTTAACCTCAGGGCCTGGGGACTGTTCCTGGGCTTTTTTTTTTTTTTTTGCTTTTTGCACATAAATTTTTTAATGACAACAGAAGTTTTAAAGACTTTAATTCTAAAACACAGCCAAATAAATGAAGCATTTCTCAGGAAAATCAGCACTGGAGGGTACATTTTCTTCTTCTCCAGAGTTCTGTCAATATTTTGCCTTCTTTAAAGAGACTAAAGATTGTCATATTTTCTAGACAGAGCCAATAAGGTGGGCACCGATCCCCAAGCTGGATGGTAGATCCTACCTTTCTCCTCGTAGGTTCCAGAACTCCAGATGCGGGAAGCAGGAGCTGGAACATCTTTCCCAGCCTTCCCTGTGTGGGTTAAGGATCACCTGTGTTACTAATAATTGTTGTCTTTGGTAACTTCAACTGGAACAGTAACAAAAGGTATAAATCACCCCCAAGGCTCTTAATTACTCCCATTAACAGTTGTTTTGTTATCCCGGATGTAGAGCAGTTTCGCTGCTCTGTGAGTTCACACAGAGAGTTCAGAGGTACAAGCCTGGCTTCAAGCCAGGAGTTAAAATAAGCTATGCTAAACGGAGGCTCAATTGTTCCCCTGGACTGTCTAGGTTTGAGGATGGGAACGCTGGAGGAGTTGGGGGTCTCTGT
This sequence comes from Megascapheus bottae, assembly GCF_031878675.1. NCBI lineage: Eukaryota > Metazoa > Chordata > Mammalia > Rodentia > Geomyidae > Megascapheus > Megascapheus bottae. The sequence goes on along the minus strand of NC_143514.1, from coordinate 42,528,561 downwards.
ATCTTCCAGGAACTCCATGGGCTGTCCACGCTCCTTCTTGCCACCATACTTTTTTTTTCTGATCATGTTCAGTTTGACTTCTGATGTCACTGTGGTTTTCTTCCCTCTCCTTGCCTGACCTTGCGCCATCAGATACCTTTCTCCCTTTTCTTCCATGCAGTATGTAGCTGGAAACCCTCAGAGGTGTAATAGCTAGAGGGAAAGTCCTAGTTGGGCGCTGCTGGCTTATACTTGTATAATCCTAGCTGCTCTGGAGGCTGAGATCTATGAATTACAGGTTAAAGCTAACTCGGGCCAAAAACAAATGTGTGAGACTCTGTCTCTAATTAACCAGCAAAAAGCCAAAAAGTAGAGGAGGAGCTCAAGTGGTAGAATGTCAGCCTTGAGTAGAAAAACCAAGTAAGAAAGCTCAAGGTGCTGAGTTCAAGCCCCAAACCCAGAAAGAAGACCCTAGTCAGATGCACAGAGGGCAGAAAACCATAGGGGGAAAAAAGCTTGCATCAAAAGGTCAGTATTTCCAGAATGCAAGGCCCAGTGGAAATTCAGAGCAGATTCCACACATGGAGTAGGAAGACCACTCACTACCTGAATGGCACACAACTCCTCTTAGCATATTGTCTCCTAATTTCTCACTCTTCAGTTTCCTAACAATTCACAGTGATCCCTTTTAAAGAGCCAGCAGGTATGAGATCTCATCTAACCTGTGGGAGATATGCTAGGGTCCTGCAGCAGACTTTATTTTGGTTGTTGTGAAGTTGTATTTCATTGCTAAGGTGATAGTGAAACCATAATTCAGTTTAAACGCTACTTGTTACAGTCATGTTGCTTACAATATATGGGCTCAGGAATTCGAGAACAACTTGTCTTTAGGTGTTATTGGCATGAAATAACAGCCTACAGTTTGGTCCTGTGGGTGTGAAAGACAAATAAAGCTTCCTGTGGCTTGACAACTTGTAAAAGTGAACTCTGTCACAAAACATGTGGAGAGAAGAAAAGGCGCCGTAATCTTTCCCTAGCTTCAGTAGGGAAACCAAGGAAGGCTGTATAAGCCACAGTACAGGACTACGATTAGGAATAGTTCAAAATTTCTCCTTGAAAAGAAAACTGATGAGTCATAGGCTAAGGGGAAAATATTTGCAAACCATATATCTGATGAAGGACTGTTACCCTACATATACCAAGGCCTTTTCAACAATAAGAAAAATGAGGGTTGGGAATTTAGCCTAGTGATAAATATTCACTAAAATCTAGGTGCCAGTGATTGCATAGAGAGATTCCCTTCTTGAACACTTGTTTGTTAAACATGACATTTGAAATATGATGTAAAAATCAATGTTAATAAAATCTAAAAAAAAAAGAAGAATGAAACCAAATTAAAAAATAGTTCAAGCAACACTGGCTCATGCCTATAATTTTAGCTACACAAGGGACTGAGATCTGAGAATCAAGGTTCAAAGAGAGTCAGGACAGAGAAGTCCAAGACACGATCTCTAGTTCACTAGGAAAATGCTGGAAGTAGAGGCATAACTTAGGTGATAGAGTACCAGTGTGAGTGAAAAAGCCAAGCAGGACTACAAGGCCCTGAGTTCAAGTCCCAGTATTGATGCGTGCACACGCGTGCACACACACACACACACACACACACACACACACACACACACACAAACAGGCAAAGACCTAAACAAAAACCTCACCAAAGATTATACATACACATCTCGCAAAGAAACAAAAGATGTTCAACATCACTCCTTCAGGTTATCCTGGGTTACAGCAACAAGCTAACATTGCACATTATTAAAACAGCCAAAATCCAAAACACTGACACCACCAAAGAGGGGTGTGGATGTGAAGCAACAGGAACTCTCTCTCATTGCTAGGAGGAATGCAAAATGATACTGCCACTTTGAAAGACAATTTGGTGGCTTCTTCTAAAACTAAACAGCTTCTCCCCATAAAATCCCAGCTGCATACCTTGCTATTAAACCAAATAAGTTAAAAACTCACATAAAGATATTATACCCCAACAAAAAAAACTTGTATAAGCTTGATTCATCATTACCTAAGCTTGGGAGCAGCCAAGCTGGCCTTGGGGAGGTGAATGGGTAGGTAAACCATGACCCATACTTCAATGCTAAGCAGAATGGAGCTTTGAAGCTCATGAGGCTCAGAATAAAATATCCCCAAATAGGCCTTCTTGGAATATTGAGCATTTCAAACTGGTAGAAACTGAGGAAATTACAAAGGCAGAATGATCTCTTAGATCTCCTACCTCTTCTCTAGTGATAAGTGGCCTGCCCCAGGAGAGGGTGGAATGTTATACCAGGAAAATCTAAATACACAGGCCTACTTAAGTACTACTCTATTTTCTTCTGTTACCCCATACCCATTTCTGTACAGTCATACTTGTGCACAAATATTCATCCTTCACCAAACCTGACCCTAAAAATAGCCAGGTTTTTTTTTTTCTGGGTCTTTTTGGGGGTTTTATTGCAGAAGGCTTACATGTTATAGAAAACAATGGTTAAATAAATCCATTATATTTTCCCCTTGTTAATCTGTCTTTTGTTAAAGAATGTTTGTCACAAACCTTTGGGAGATAAGGAAAGGATCCTACTTTTCTCCCTAAAAGGCCATGTTAAGACATATAGGAATCTAAAATGCAAATTAAAGGTATGAGGAACCAATCTGAAAAGTCTATATATTCCTCAATTCCAATTTCATGACAGTCTGGAAAAGGCAAGAAAACCAGTGGTGGGGCTGGCAGTGAGGCCTAGTGGTAGAGTGCCTTCTTTGCATGTACAAGGCCCTGGGTTCCATTCCTTGGTACTCAAGTGTGAGAGCACTAGTATTGAGAAAGCCTAAGGACAGTGCCCAGGCCCTGAGTTCAAGCCCCAGGGCTATCAAAAATGTGGTTTCTAGGAGTTAGTTGGAAAAAGGATAAATAATAGAGAACTGTTCTATATGGCACTATAATAGCAGATATATGTCATTAGAGATTTAGAAGAACCCATGGAAGGGATGCTACCTAGAATAAACCTTATTGTTAACTGTAGACTTGGAGTATTGAAGTGTCAACATGGGTTCACTGCTTGTATCAAGTGCTCTACTCTGGTGTGCATGTGTGTGTGCATATGAAAGACTGATAGAGACAATATATTTAACATTGGTATAAACCTAAAACTGCTCTTGGAAATAGGCTGATAAATAAAGAAAATTACATCCTCCTCCTCTTTTTTGTTTTTTGGTCAATTGTGAGGCTTAAATTCTGGGTCTGGGAGTGTCCCTGAGCTCTTCAGCTCGAGGCTAGCACTTTACCACTTGAGCCACAGTGGCACTTCCCATTTTCTGGAATTGGAGATAAGAGTCACATAAACTTCTGTGCCTGAGCTGGTTTTGAACTACCATCCTCAGATCTCAGCCTCCTGAGTAGCAAGGATTACAGGTGTGAGCTACCAATGCCTGACCTCCTCCTCTTCTTTTTTTTTTTTTTTTTTTTTTTTGCCAGTCCTGGGCTTGAGCTCAGGGCCTGAGCACTGTCCTTGGACTTTCTCAAGGCTAGCACTCTACCACTTGAGCCTCAGCACCACTTCTGGCTTTTTGCTATGTATGTGGGCTACCGAGGAATCGAACCCAGGTCTTCGTGCATGCTAGGCAAGCACTCTACCACTAGGCCAAACTCCCAACCCCCTCCTCTTCTTTTATAGGAGTAGATGGAGGTGAAATCTTGAGGTTGGATCAAGTTTATCCTTGGAATCGCTAAGGCTCCATTTTGAACCTGACATTTCACATGCCATGGTGCCAGGGCATTCTATACCATGTGTTTGTTCAACGTGATGCTGAAATGTATGAATGTACAAACCAATCCCTGCCTTCATGACATTTATAATTCAGAACAGGAGACAGGAATTAAGCAAGACATGACCATATCTACCCAGGCAATTGACTGAAGTCCCAAAAGCATCTAGAGTGGGGATAGAGCTATGTTATTGGAGTAACAACCGTAAGATTGAATAGGAGTTAGGCCTGGCCAAGGGTATTTTCAGGTTGTAGATTTAGAGGGAAGTGTGTGTGTGTGTGTGTGTGTGTGTGTGTGTGTGTGTGTGTGTGTGTGTGTAAGAAATACTACAGATTTGGGGAGGAGGAAGTAGAGTGGGTAGGAGAAATGTAAACTCCCAGATAAGTGTGGCTCTAGGAGCAGAAGTGGAGAGAGATGAAGCTGGAGAGGAAGGCGGGGGTGGATGGTATTTACTCTAAAAGCAAAGGTCAGTTTGAGGATTTGAAACAGAAAGACAATGGTATCTTATCTGCATTCTTAGAACTTAGTACAGTGGTTAAGACATCCTAAACAATTCAGTAAACATTTGAGAAAGAATGGAGGGAAGGAAAGTGAGAAAGAGGTACATACACTCATTCACTCAAGTTATCCAATTATGGATCATGGCATAGAGATGGAATTAGAGCCACCTGAAATTGGCAATGTGGCCATTCAAAAATTGCATTTCTAGTTGAAATCATTATTGTGATCATCACCATCATAATTTATTAAAAGGCTATAGGTCATTTTCTCCTTTAAAAAGCCCACACAAAACTTTTCTGTTATTAGAAACATTTTATTAACATTTAAAATTAGGACATTTCAATTTTCTGTGTTCAAGATTTGGGAGTCGCCATATTTTCCACCTTTTCCATATCTGAAAATTTATGTGTGTCTTCTGATGAGACATATAAAACTCAACAGCAACTTTACTACTAATGATGGGAGATATTGGTTTTTATTTGTAGCCATTGCTCTTTAATGGCCTCAATAGCTGCAGCACTTTCCTAACCTACACAAAGGAATATTGATTTTTTTTTTGGTTGTTCTTTTTATTCTTGCTAGTGAAATCACACTAAAGGCGTGACTCAGCTAAGATGAGCACTTGGGCATCCTTTGCCCATGGGTCAGCTGTGCCCAGAAACTCTTGAGAATGAAATGTTCTCCTGCTTACCAGTGCTGTCTCAAATGTAACCAACTTCTGTTCAGAGTCTAAAAGAATTCCCCTTTTCTATGTTTTGTAAAGTCTTATTGAATGGTTAGAGAGAGTGATAAAGACTTTTCTAGCTCAGGAGAAAATATGTCCACAAATAAACAGACCAAGGAGAGAGTTACAGGCTAAATAAAGAGAGACAATAAGAATGCAGGTATTTCCATTAAGGCCATATAGTATGATGCTAAACAAAAGGACCTTCAGGATATAGAAACAAAAGCCATATAATGAGTAATTATTGTCCTTAATGTACTATGTTATCTCTCATCTCTTTTGCTGTCCCTTGGTTATCTCATATTGTTACAGTATTTCACCTTGTTATCTGATATATTGTATATATGCGTATTTGGTTATTTGAAATGGGATAGGGAGGGGGGAAAACAAGATGAGGAGCAGGGGTGGGGAGGGGGAAATAGGGACCAAGACATGAGAAAGGGTATCAATGTTTGTGATGTAATGCACCTTCGATCTGGTAAATATAATGTAACCCTTCTATTAATTACAATAAAATATATATGAAAAAAGAATGCAGGTGTTTCTTAGGAACCTGGGAAAATAGTGGAAAGGGAGAGAAAAATAGCACAGCAAATTGAGGGGGCCTTGGATAGATGATGTGCCCAAGCCCCCAGCAGCCCTGAGCTAAGCTCCTCACCACAGTGGAGAGTGGTAGTTCTGGAACTCAGAGGTGCTTCCCTACAGTTCATCATCATACATGTAGATCAAAAGAAATGGATAGAAAAGGAATAAATGTGTAAATGAAGCAAAACTAATACATTATGAATATTATACCCTGGAAATGGGGACTGACAAGCCACTATCTTAAAATTATCTAACCAGTAAGCTGGATTCTATTTTGGGCTTTCTACACAAAGCCAATATCACAGGAATCTCCATTTTCCCCCATGATGCATTTTCTGAGGTTCTCATCACTATAATGCCAGTTTCTTCCACAAGTTTCTAGGGAGCCATGGAACCTATGGCTTTTCTTAACTTCTTGGGTCCTCTTAGCACCAGCTGTGAAGAGGAACAAGCAAACACGTGTATTACATCTCAAACTACTTTTAGTTAGGATGGCTCTCCATGCCAGGAATGGGTCAGATGCTTCCTCAGTCTTTACACCTGCCTTTTGAGGGTGGAATTATCAAGAGGACCCTTCTTCTCCCCAAGTAAATTGAGACTGGCAAAGGAATAACATGGAGATAACATGACAGCTCTTTTACATAGGAAAGCTAGGGGAAAACAGGGTGGGTATGATGCATCAATGAGTTTCTATATACTACACCTTTGGATTAGGCTTTGAGCAGAAGTTTAGTCAGTTGCAGATATACACAAGCCTGGAAGAGAAGCATGGCTAGTGCTGTAATGCATCTTTATAGCACTATATAATTGTGAGGTGTTATTCCGAAACAGAAATCACAGCATAGCCACTTTCATTCATGTAGGCACCATCTTTGGTTCTTATTAAGGCCATTGCAATGAAACAAACTACGTAAAAAGTCATTTACAAATCATCTCTCCATTTACATGTATCCACCATTTGCAATATTTCCTCACACCAATCCCCCAGAAAGGTAAAGGAGAATGGATTTTATTGTATTTCCATCTTTTATACTGTGCTTATGAATGCCGTATGCAAGGCACATGTGAAAGGCCTAGCCACAGCATGCCCCATGAAGGCACTGCAAGCCATTTACATTAGATTTTCCTGTTACAGTAGCGGTGGGCACGTAAAATGTTTATTACTGTTATATTGCTGTTGCTCTCATTCTACACATACCTGCCATTGAGCATCTGGTCTTGTGTTGAAATGTGTAGGAGTATGGTGATGTTTTTACTGGAACTTGTGGGGATTTTTTTAAATTTAAATATCTCTGGCTGTCCTGGCCTTCTTCTCTGGCCCAGAGTCTAGATATAGAGGCACAACAACAACAATCCTCAGTAAATACTGCCTACAATCCTCCTGAAGCCAGTATGGCAGATACCAGAACTATCGTTTCTTATGCAGAACACTGAGGCTAAGTAGCTTCCTAAGGCTCATAGCTACTTGTATGTCCAAGGCTGGGAATCTCATTAGATTTTCTGGCTGTAGACAGGACTTTCCTGTTCTATCACAGCTGCTTTTGACAGGTGCACTAACTGCATATTTAAAATTGGTAACCTAGGTTTTGAATCCAACTACCACTATAGCAGCATCATTAAATTCTACTGATCCATTGATTTGTATATTTTAGATAGCTAGAAGAGAAGATTTTGGATGTTCTCACAAAGAAATGATAAATATTTAAAATGAAATATATATTAACTACCTTGATTTAATCATACACAATGAATACATATATCAAAGCATCATATTGTAGGCCATAAAAATAGCAAACTATGATGTGTTAATAAAATATTCCACTTATTTTCAGATTTCCCATAGGTCAAAATGTGGATAATAGGTTAATGTGGTTATGTGAGAGATAGGAAAATGTGGTTAAATATTACTTTAGTCATATTCCTGAGCTAGCTGAGATTCTGAGCTTTCTGTAGGTCGTTCATTATGTAAAAAGATATGTTAAGCATCTACTTTTTTTTTTTTTTTTTTTTGCTAGTCCTGGGCTTGGATTCAGGGCCTGAGCACTGTCCTTAGACATTCTCAAGGCTTAACACTCTACCACTTGAGCCTCAGCACCACTTCCAGCTTTTTATTTTCTATGTATATGGTACCGAGGAATCGAACCTGGGTCTTTGTGCATGCTAGGCAAGCACTCTACCACTAGGCCAAACTCCCGGCCAAGCATCTACTTTTTAAGGAGAAGCAACTCTCACTCATTTTTTAATATTTTTAGTCCTAAGTACCATGTCAGACAATTATAGGAACTCAATATACCTGATACAAATGAAATGGATAAAAGTTGATGGATGAATAGAAGACTTAAACATAGATATGAAAAAGGAGTTTTTAATCTCCATATCAAATTTCATTCATTCAACAAACATGACTCCTTACTGTTGGCATCATTCTGAGTTCCACAGAAAATACCATAAACTTAAAAAGTGTTTTCTGCCTCAAAGAATAGCCTGGTGAATTGGCAGGAACTTAAGGTGTGGACTTGGGATCTTTGCATCCTCATGCTTGATTCTATTAGGTAGTAGTTATTTTGAACACATTTCTTTTTTAAAATTGTATTTTTGGGTCTTTTACTTTTTGGTGCTGGGGATCAAATCCAGGGCATTGCACTTGCTAAGCAAACGCTTTGCTACTAAGCTACACTCCAACCCTTTTGAACACATTTCTAGTTTTAACTTTTTCAACCTTTAAAGTGAACATAATACTAATCCTTCATGGCAGTTGAGAGAAATAGTTACAAAAATGCTTTGAAGATTGCTATGTGATGCCATCCTTGTACGTAAATATTGGATAAACATTTGCTACTAGTTTATTGTATTCAAGTTGATCCAGAGTACAGAGTTGATTTAATCCCTTGCTTTACTTTGGCAGTGAGGAATTGGCTGATAGATACCAGAGATGGGATAACTGTCACTGTCATTATCCCACTTTGCCTTTTTCTTCCCTGGAATCTGCTCAAGACACACCACAAAAGCATTTGCTCTAAAGAGTTTGCTAAAGAAAGACACATAATTGCTAAGCAAGTAGAAAGAACCTCTTCTGAGTGCTTGTGTCTAATGATAAGTAATAGGTCATTGGTCATCAACAAATATTTATCTGTCACCTTCCATGTCTCTATAGGGAATCCTCTCTAAGGAATACTAAAGAGTAACGTATGTGCAGATGCTGCTCAAACTATGATGGAAGTTGAAAAGATTATGAGTCAAAAAGAAAGTTGCCTATGGCTCATGCCTGTAATCCTAACTACTCAGGAGGCTAAGCTCTGAAAACTGTAGAAAAGGGGGTTAGGGGGAGGGAAAGAGACAGGAGGAGGGGGCAGAGGAGGGAGGGAGGGAGAGAGAGAAAGGAAGAAAGGAAGGAAGGAAGGAAGGACGGAAGGAAGGAAGGAAGGAAGGACGGACGGACTTAGGGAGTGGTATCTGTTGAGACACACCCAGGTTTGAAATTGCCTTTTGTTTTCCCCTACATACCCTCAAGCAAGTTAAGCTTTGGTTTCCAAAATGGTCAGTGGAGTACTGTATTTTTTAGATATAGCAAATCCTACATACCTTCAAGGCTAGCTTGAGGTCACTCAAATGAGGTTGGGGATCTCTGCAGGGGAGAGTGTAGGGTAAGGAATTACACAGAGTAGAGACCTAGAACCTGACAGCCCATGACAACTGACTCCTATTTTCAAGAACAGTGGAGAGATTTGCTAATGGCAAATGATTGCCATTTCCCTTGTCAGGCAGTGACAGGAGTTAGTTGACCTGAAAATTCACTAATAGTTCCATTAGAGAGGCCTTGGAAGTAGCCATCTTTTTACTCATCCTGGTCAATTAACAATGAATTAATGCCAGACATATTTTCAATTGAGCTCAACGCTGATTTCTTCCCATTTTACTAAAAATAGTCCTAAAGAGGAACTGATAACCAAGAATTATTCTGCTTTTCTTACTGAGGCTGTGCTGTTTTATTCCTCCTCTTTCTCCTCCCCTCTTTTTCCTCCTCCTTCTCTTTATCTGTAATATTTTTTTCACAATGGAAAATGTCCTAAGGGAATGTAAAATTTTCTAAGCATTTTAATTGTTCCCTCTTCTAACCTCCCACTTTTAAATTTACAAAGCAGAGTAGGAGTCTTATACTTTTTATTTGTTTGGTTTTTTTTTTTTTTTTTGCTTGGCAGGGAAAATACCTAACACCCTACAAAGCCCAGCACAGATCCACATCAAGTATTTCCAGTTCTAGGCGGTACCTAGAGAGGTCAAATACTAGAGACAGAAAGTAGAATGGTAGCTGGGCACCAGTGGCTCATGACTGGAATCCTAGTTACTCAGGAGGCAGAGATCTGAGGATTCTGCTCACAGCCTGCCTGAAACTACTCAGGAGGAAAAATAACAAAAGCAGAAAGGGCTTTTGTGATCTTAGTGGAAGAGTGCCTCCTTCCTGGGCATATAGTCCTGGTTTACACTTAAGTACCACGAAGATGAAACATTTCCTCTCCTACGAGATTTGCCTAATTAGGAGAAGAAAGTAAATGATTCCATCCTGAGCATCTTTGTATATTCCTTTTTCCTCATCAGTAACATAGAGATGATAAAACAATCTATCAGGATATTGGGAGGAGTAAGTGAATAAGCATGCCAAAAAGATTGAAAAGACAGCCTTCTTTTGATTATTGAGCTTTAGAAGGCTTAGTGGATTATGAGAGGCCTGGTCTGGGTAGCTCAAGCCTGGAAGGAGAATCAGCCCTTTCTACCCACATGGCTTGAGGTAAGTTTGATCTTCAAACAAAGTCAGGGAAGAAACAGATCCACAGCTGTCAGGACAGCCTACCTCTGCCAGAGTCAGCCAGTCAACACATTGTATTTAAGGGATAACTAGAGGGAATAGGGGGTCTGACCTGTTCCTGAATGGTTACACTGGAGTTGTAAGAAGTTTCAGATAGATAATGAGACTTGAGACAGACAGACAGACAGACAGAGAGAGAGAAACAGAGAGAGGTTCATTTATTGAGACTTACTATGTGCTTAGTCCTTTGTGTGTGTATACACATAATATATACACAAAAGACTGAGCAATATATATATATGTATATATGTTTATATATAGTGGTTTAACTGAGGAGCAAGAGATATAAGTTCAATTTCTGAGTTGCATTCAAGTACAGAAAAAATCCTGGGATGAGAGTGAATGAATTGGTGTGGGGACTCTTGGAGGACCCATATCCTCAGACCCACCCTGGATCCCTTGAGTGCGAATCTCCAGGGCTTGAAAGTCTTGGGAAGCTCTATTTTTTTTTTTTTTGCCAGTTGTGGGGCTTGAACTCAGGGCTTGAGCACTGTCCTTGGACTTTTTTCAAGGCAATAGCTCTACCACTTGAGTCACAGCACCACTTCCAGCTTTTTCCATGCATATGATACTGAGGAATCAAACTCGGGTCTTCGTGCATGCTAGGCAAGCACTCTACCACTAGGCCAAACTCCTGGTCGTCTATTTTTTTTTTAAACATACCTTCAAGCAATACTGCCTGGCAGAGCAATTTCAGACATGTTGGGTGAGAAGTGGTGCGAGTAAAAGTTCTATTGTCCACATCGGAGAATTTTCACTACATTTTTTTTTTTGCAAACTAAAGTAAAAAGCAAAACAGACAGGAATCAGCAATTCTCCCCCCCCTCTCTCCCTCTCCCTCTCCCTCTCCCCCTCTCTCTCCCCTTGCCTTCCTGGGGGACAAGACCCTCCACCTGAGAGATTATATCCTCCGGGGCCTTTCTCCTTTAAACTCACTGGGGGAGGATTGGCATGCATGGCAGGATCCACCAATTCCAAACTGAAATACTAGGAAGACTTGCATGTTGTTTAAACTTCTTGGGCTGTGTTCTCATGCTCTGTGACGTCAGCACGTCCCAAGACTGAGTTATAGCTTTGCATTCAATCAGGAATCATGTATTATTCTCTGCGTTATCCATCACTGCTTCCCTACTGCTTGGAAGACAGAGTGACAGCAATGCACACCACGGGCAAGCACCTGAGGGGCTTTAAACCTATCAATAATAAGCATTGTTCTCAGAAAGATTTGGCTCCGTGGAAAAAGCAGAATGGAACTGCCTTTCCAATGGCCAACAGAGGCTTTGAAATTGTTTCCCATTAAATGTGCAAATTCTGAAGCTACAGAATTCAGCCACCACCTTATTTATGTTTTAGGCATTTGGTTTGAATGGAATGAAAAAACCCATATCTATTCATATTAAATATAAAATGATTATTGGATCCCCTGCTTTTCACATTTAACTGCATAACAAAACACTAAAATTCAATCCATGTAAAATTAATGAGTTGCTGGTGAGTGTCTTGTTTATGTTTAATCAGAAAATTACATTTGGAGTCTTGGAAGCATATTAATTGAAGTTTATCAAGAAGGCAGTAAGTAGATATAAACACAAATGTGAAATATATCAATACTCTTGCCTATAATTATCTATCACTGTTGCCTTGCAGTCCTAATGATTTAAATCAAAATGAAATAGGCCCTACATGATTGGAGCATTTTAGATATTAGAATATTGGACGTATTTAAAATTTTCATTTAAAACTTGATCAAGCTGCATAAAAAGAATAACCACCTACATTGTTGATTAAGCTAATGGGAAGGCACTGGCAATTAGCATACAGTTCATTTTCCGATACTGTTAGCTACATTTCTAAGGTTAGAATGAATGTAAGACATGATTTCACCTAGCTTCTTCGTGTAAATAATGAGAAAATAACCCCCTGACAAAATGGCCTTCTTAAGTAATCTGAAAGTAAAAGAGTAAAATGTAGCAATGACCAACTTTGTCCTTGAACTTGTTTCCCCATACTTAACCCCTGCAGAAATGCAATGGGGTCAGATAATATTCTATATCTTCCTAAGTCAACACAGCCAACAAGTCTGTTAACTAGCTGGATTGGAATATGTTGGTCTAGCTTCCTTCAATATGGAAATTGAGATTCCTTTTGTGTTTATTTCCTTATCTATGTCTCTTGCTATTTGTTTCTTTCCATTAATCTAGATATCTAACCTTATTTTCTGTTTGAGACTATTGTCTAACAAGGGTTCTGAAACAAAGCAGGGAGACCCCTGGCAATCTCCAAATGCTTTATTGCTTATCATTGTGGAGGCTTGAATACCCAGATCATTGGACATTGGACAGCCTATGGACAAGACATGGTCCATTCAGCATCTCTGAGCCAGAAATTTTCACTTGGCTCAGCTGTTGCTCAGGTAGTGTACAAGGAAAGTATATGGTTAGCTCAGAGGACTTCTCTCAGTGCCCGTAGACAGGCTACTACCAGCCAAGTGCTTCCTTTGCCACATTTATCATCATATTGAATTCTCACAACTGCCCTGGGAGGTGGAAAGTATATTCTTGTCTTAACAAGTGAGAAGAACCAAGGATGATGGTGCATTCCTATAATCCCAAGTACTCAAGAGGCAGAGGTCATCAGGGTCATGGTCCTAAGACAACCAAAAGCCTACCTCAACAAATCAGCTAAGCACATGCCTGTGTTCTCAGGTAAGTGGGAGGCCATGGGCAGATGGACTGAGGCCTGAGATAGGCTCTAGGCAAAAATATGTGATACTACAAAAAGTACAATTGTAGCGATAAAGGGCTGGTTGGTATAACTGACATGATTAGTACCTGATAAGCAAGTGCAAAATCCTGAGTTCAAACCCTAGTGTGAGGGTGGAGGGAAACTGAGACATAGAGTTTATATTACATGCTCAAAATTTAGATGTATAAAATGACTAAAATGAAATGACCATAGGACTAGAAATGGCAGGACTTAGGATATAAACCCAGGGCCATAGGCTTCCAAACACATTCTACTCTGCTGGCCTATCTTCTTTATGAATACTTACGCTGTGGATCTTATAATTTTTTTTAATGTATATTGATCATGAAACCCTTGGTAGCCTTTCAAGTCCTTTTCTTGGGGGAGAATCAACATATTTATTCATTTATATCAGAACTCTGCCCAATATGTCTCATCTGAGCATCCAAGTCCTCATTCCTTTTGTAGATCCCTATCACTAACATTTGCTCACTACGTTTTACTTGTTTGCCCAAGGTTTCCCAAAAGAAACGTAAGTCTTTGTCTAGCAATATAGCATAGTGGTTGTAAACATATATTCACAAGGCAAACTTGTACCTTCATTTATTATTCAATCTTGGACAAATTGTTTATATTCCTGAAGTCTCAGTATATGGACTAACCCAACGGTGATGATGGATGATAACGACGATGATAGTAGAAGCTATGTGTAGATTGCGTGAGAATGCACAGACAGTGCCTATTATGAAAGCATTAGCTACTGCTGCCTATAGAAGCACTATGCTTTAATGCGTGACTCCTTTTTAATGAGACGACAGCTAAGTTCCTTAGATCCAGATGCAGGACAAGGTCATCTTCCAGATCAGATCAAATAGTGGAGACACCAATGAGTTAGAAGCAGAGAGATCATTTCAATTCTCTCTTCAGCCTTATTGTGTCCATTTATCCATTACCATAACAAGCCTCCAAGACAGTAAACTTTAAAAGACAAAGGTTTATTGTGGCACACCACCTTAGAAGTTTCCTGATGGGTAGGCCTATTGTCTGATGCCTACAGTGTCACGTGATGGCAGGAGCATGTGGCAGAGCAAGACCTTGAGCTTCATCATGGGAACACAAAAGGAAGTTGAGGAAGTGGCCAGGTCCCTTATTTCCGTCAATGCCACACTCCCAGTGAGTGCAAGAGCTCTGATGAGATCCCACATCTTAAAGTTTTCACCATTTCCCAACAGCACCAAGTTGGGACTAAGCCTTTAACACATGGGTCTTTGGGGGGCATTTTGGATACAAACTACAACATCTACCATTGCTGACTTGGGGCGAGGCACTCTTCTTATTTAGCCTTCAGTTTTCCCTTCTCTCAAATAAAAGTCGATCAGTCTGTCCCCTCAGGTCCCTGCCAGTGTTAGCATTCTGTGAGGCATCCAGGCAATCACGAGTCAGCCTTGATCCTGAGAGCTTGTAATTTCCATACCCTGCTTGAACACCACCTCCTAGCCCAGGAACCCAGGCTATTTCCAAACTCTGCATTTGCTAACATTGCCCCACCCCCCTCCTGACCCACCCCTAGCCGACTCCCACACCTCTTTAATCTGAAATCCTCATTAGTTCCAACTGCAGGTCATCTATTACCGTATGTCCATAATGGGAGTTAATTTCTGTTGGGATCAGATGGTCTTCCCCTGGAAATTTTTATTCATATTTCTTTCCTGTTTTGTGATTCTCAATTGGAGTTTTCTAATAACAGATCATTTCTTTTTGTCTAACTTTAATCTGGTCCTGCTTGACAAGCCCCATCCTTTTCATTGAAGGGTAAGACCACTTAAAGGAAGGCCAATAAGCCCTTGCGCTGCTCGGCCGGCTGTGGTGATTTGTCACCGGGTGCAGTGGTGGTCACACCAATGGATTTATCTCAAGGTAAATGGAGATGCTGAGACCCGGGACCCGGAGCTTTGATTAAGGCGCCCTTTTTGTAGTGTTGATAGATGTTGCTTGTGTTTATCTATTTGAAATGCCACTAAATCTGTGAATACAATGGAAAAAGAGAGTACTTTGCCGCTGCAAACATATTAGTGATTTATGTTTCAGTAAGAAGCACAATAAAGAGACAGAGGCTATTAAGAGCAGCTATTTTCATGAGAGATAGTTCTGCTTTAAAACATTATTAACCCCACCTTGATAAAGACTTACATGCATGCATAATCATGTTTACTTGCCCCTTTTGTTTGGTGCAATATGCATCGGAGGCACACATCCTCCAAATATTAATAAGTTAGTCAGCAGAATATTTACAGCAAAAGACACCTCACCCAGAACCGTTCTGCATGTAAATTTCCTCCTCTCAGGATACAGACACATAATAAACTTATCTAGGAAGCTTTGGAGTTTATATGGACTTCATATTGCTCAAAGCACTCTCAAATCCTTCTCACTATCATTTGCTGTATCACCCCAGTCTCTCCTCCTCCACACCCCCCCACTGCCGTGCTGTAGTAGAAATAACCAGTAGGATGACACATAAAGATTATAATGCATGGATATAACTTATAACATGAATCAATGTCATCAGGACGCACCCATTTAAATGAATAGGGTCAGATGAGAGTGCTGTATCACCCTGACTTGTGTGACAGTTATAAATGCATCACCTTGTATGCATAATAGGAGTGTACAAACCAGAAGAGATTTGTAAACTTGGTTCATTTCAAGCAGAACTGACCTGCAGGAATGGAAACAAGGAGGGAAAAAAGCATCTGGGTTGGAACTGTCTGGAAAGAAGCGATTCTTGTTTGGCTAGTGCATGAAAGAAACCCTAAAGAGGATTTTGTGTTCTCAAGTTGCATCAAGGAATGGAGAGTAGATGAAATCAGCCGCAGCGGTACTCGCCCTGTATTTAGGATGCTCACTTCCAAAAGCTACAGAGCTTGTGTGGGGTAAAGGCGAGGAGGGTAACGTTCTGGGGGAGTGTGACACAAGCTGCATGGATGGATTAGAGGTGTGTGTGTGAGAGAGAGAAAGAGAGAGAGAGAGAGAGAGAGAGAGAGAGAGAGAGAGAGAGAGAGAGAGAGAGAGAGAGAGAGAGAGAGAGAGAGAGCAGATAAGAAGCATAACACTTCAGGTGAGTTGGGCCTGTCAAAGTTCACGGAGCTCACACGGTGAAATTCAGTGTTTGCAAGCGTGTGTCCCGAGCTGTGATTTACCCGGCTGCAGGGGCGCAGGAGAGCGGGGCCAGGGGCGCAGCGCCTGGGCGCGGCCACACCTGCACCTCATTTGCTGGCGAGCCGCGCCACGACCCGCCTGCTGCTGGGGCGCCTTCGCTTTCATCCTCCGGACGATGACAAGTTATTAATTGCTACCATTAGCTGCAGCAGCCCGCCCGAGATCTCTGCTGCTCTCTGGAGGTGAGAAACCGCGCATCTGAACGCCCAGGGAGAGAGGGGTCCCCCCCACCCCCAGCAGCGCGGGCCAAACGGAGCCACAATCTGCCCAAAAGGGATTGTGAGATGGTGAATAATTTATTAGAAAACATTTTTCTTTGTCCTTCCCACAGACCCACAAATCCTCCCCAAACGCTCTTTACCAGCCTTGCAGATAATGTACTTACACATCTCACAGCCTGCTAAATAGACTGAAGAGGCCGTGGGCTTCAGCACCGCGCAGACCCGACGTGCACGGCCTCGGCCAAGGCCCTGCGCCTGCTGGAGGGTTCACCAGGCCGCTAGGACAAAACGCCCTGCTTCCGGAGCTCCTGCTTCCTGTAGAGATCCTATCTCCCGCACCGTGCACCATCCTTGCAATCCGCACCTCAAGTGTTGCCCACTGTCCCCTTGCATCCTAGAGCACCCATCCCAAGGGCCCACAGGTGTCTCTGCGACAGAACTGGGCATTTCCTCCACACCAAGGATGCTGAAAAGAAAGGCCCAGGCCTTGACATTAACTGAGCTGGAGGTTCACAAGGAGATAACCTCCAATGCAGACAAGCAAGCAATTGCAACGGAGCAGCAAGGCCCCAGGAGCTGCGGAGGCACAAAGGAGAAGGTGGTTGGTGCCAGGGCTCAAGGCTTTATGAGGATGGGACTTCGGGATACAAAAATGTTGAAATGACACAGTGTGGAATTGGGGTCAGGAATGGGTGACATGAGCCAAGGCCCTGTGGCTCACCAGCTATAATCGTAGCTATCCAAGAGGCTGAGATGTGTGAATCTCTGTTCCAAGTTAGGCCAGGCAGGAAAAATCCATGAGATCGCTCATCTCCAATTTACCAACAAAAAACCAGAAGTGGAGCATGGTTTAAGTGATGGAGTGCCAGTTTTGAGCAAAAAAAAAAAAAAATGCTAAGGAACAGCACCTGGGCCCTGAATGCAAGCGCCAGCACACACACACACACACACACACACACACACACACACACACACACACACAAATGTGACATGAAAGTGCTTCTTAAGCCAAGATTCCTATGATGCCATGATAATTTCCTCTCTGAAGTCCTAGAGTCTCTCAAAGTGCGCCCATGTACTTTGAGGGGGGGTGGTTGGTGGATTGATGGTCATCCAACCGAACTTTGGCAAGCACTTACCATGTGCATGCCCTATACCAACCTTCAGGGATGCAATGGGTGCTTCCCGCCTTCCCTGAGAACTACTTAGAAACTGAAGGAAGAGAAAGAAGGCTGCAGGTGTCAGATTAGGGTGAGCCAGGCAAAACTGAGCTCACTCCACTTTTTGGGTTTGAATGTGTCTTCATGACAAACATGAGTATTGGAGCCTCCTCTCCTGCTTGTTAGTGACTGCCCAGTGCTACAAGTAAGTTGCATGTAGGACACAGGAACACACACACACACACACACACACACACACACACACGCAACTAACATCTCTAAAGGGAATATAGTCTTGACGACCTTATGGGTTCATTTATCTCTTTGATCAAAACATTTTGAGCACTTGCATGAGTCAGGTCCCTCTGACTGGTGTCAATCACCTTTTCCCCATGAGCTCCTGATCTGTATGTCACCCACTGTAGAAGATGGTCTCAGGTGTAAAAAGTTATATGTAGCCATACACTTATGAAGGGAGGTATCAAGTATGTGAGGAAAATAGAGGAGAAAGCATCTAGGTGAGGCCAGGAAGGGTTGAGAAAGGTAAGTGAGAAAGTACAAAAGAGCTTCATCTACGAGATGGAGGAGAAAAGAGGGGGGAAAAATGCTAGTGCTCAAGGAGAACTGGCTTAGGGAAGACTCTTGGTTACTTAGCACTATTTGCTCATTCATTCATTCCCAAAACAGGAAACCAGGCCATGCTCTCATGGACTAAATGTTTGTAGTCATTCCTCCTGCATATATATATATATATATATATATATATACATATATATATATATGATGAAATTCTAGCTTCCAGTGTACCTGTGTTTGGAAGAAGTAATTAAGGTTAAGTGAGGTCATAAGACCAGGTCCTATCAGATAGGATTAGTGTCCTTTTAAAAAGAAAGAAACTCCAGAGTTTATTTATTCTCTTTGTATGCACAAACAAGGAAAGGGCTTGAGAGGAGGCTACAGTAACCCCAGAAGTGAGTCCTCAGTGGAAGCAGTGATCTTTCATACTAAATAATTGGGAGATAAATTTCTTTTTCTCAAGCCACTCAGTCTATGCTATTTTGTTATGGTGGCACAACTGGACTCATAAGCATGTTCCTAGAATTATTTCCAGCTCTAAGTAATCAGACAGGATCACTCACTCTCCTTAGAAGCTCATGACTCTGAAGGAGGCATAGCAGTATACAATAGCCAAAGTCATCTCTAGGCAATCATCTGCTTGACATAATAAGGATTTATTGTTAACTGAACAACTTTCTCTTCTAAACATATTAGGTATGATGGGAGGATTCGATCAGGAGTTAATCATTCTGTTTACCAATATTTCAATTTCCTTTAATTCTCTCTACAACTGTATGGTAGCTGAGGCACTGTGTGATATGTGTGATTTGTTCTAAAAATGAATTGTGAACAAACATGGCAGGTGTCACTTGCAAGTGGGAACCTTTAAGAGCCAGTGAGTAATTCGCCAAGTTCCATTCTCCTACAAAGCAACCATTCTAGGCAAGCCAGGCTCTTGTCTGCCCACATCCTTGAATGAGCTAATGAAGGGCAGAACGCCTAGGAACAGTGAAGAAGTAGATCTTTAGTGTTTGGAGCTACTAAGGGTTTACTTGTTATTGTAGCACAATGTAGCCTAGTATGACTGGTATAAGAATTATAGTAGCATATTCTGATCCTTCTCATCCTGTCAGATACTTTGGATGTGGGTCTTGTATCCGAAGCTCTAACAGGGACCTATGTCAGACGACCAAAAGACTGGACTTTCAGTATCTGCTCTGTCTGGATGTCACTTTTATCAATCATTAGGTTATAAAATACATTAATGGATTTCCTCATAAGCAATAAGCATTAAGGATTTAACTTCTTCATCTACCTTTTCAACATTTTATCCTTCATCCTTCATACAAAATCTGTTAGCAGTGACCCCCTTCCCCATGCAGCTATGTCCTTCAGAGACTCAAATTGCAAAAGGGCTTGCTAATTTTCCAGAGGACTTCAGTCTGTGCAAAAGGATCTGGAATTGAGTATACAGCTTTAAATTCTTGCTTCACTTCTTACTAGTCATGTGGCTACTTAGCTCCTTGAGTTCCAATTTCCTCACCTAAACAATGTAAATAAAGGAAGTGGTGCTGTGGCTTAAGTGGTAGAATGGTAGTCTTGAGCTGAAGAGCTCAGGGACAGCGCCAAGACCCAGAGTTCAGGGCCCACAACTGACAAGAAAAAAATGTAAATAAAATAGTACCTACCTCATGAAGATGTTTTGTTATTAAATGAGAAAATGTAATATATGCAGAGCTCAATAAATTATTATTAATAATACTTATTGTTATTGGTGGTATTATCATTATTATTTCTCCATCAAGATTAGCTTCAAAACCATTCACATGCTCCTTATCCCACCACGACCGGAAGCAACCCAATGAGGGAAACTGGACACTGGAATTGGATTGGGTGCCTCTTTTTTTTTTTGCCAGTCCTGGGCTTGAGCTCAGGGCTTGAGCACTGTCTTTGGGCTTTCTCAAGGCTAGAGCCCTACCACTTGAGCCTCAGCACCACTTCCAGCATTTTTCTATGTTTGTGGTACCGAGGAATCGAACCTGGGTCTTCATGCATGATAGGCAAGCACTCTACCATTAGGCAAACTCCCAGCCCAAGGGCCTGTGCCTCTTGTCAGCAACAGACTGCCCAAGGTCCCATTAGCAGGGTGTTTATTGATTATCAAACATTGGAGTATATGCAGGAAGTTAGCAATCTCTTTGGCAAGTGAAACAATCTCACATAGGGTGACTTCCTTACCTTAGGCAGTGGAGATAAACAACAAACAACAACAATTTCTTTAGGACTCCACCTAACTTCAGGTCTAAGGAAGTTTGAATTTTGATTAACTCACATTTAGGACAGACTCTTGGGTCTCTGTAATGCTAAAAGCAATTGATCTTTCTCAGGCCGCTCACAGCTTTCTGGGAGTCAGAGAATGCATTTCAATTCTCTTTATTAGACTTCATGGCTCAGCATCACAGATTCCTGCCATAGAAGTAGGCATGGTAGCTCACACTGAAGTCCAAGCCCGCAGGAAGCTGAAGCAAGGCAATTGAAAGTTCAAGACCTGCCTGAACTACATAGCAGGATCCTTCCTCAAAAACAAAAAACAACTAATGTCCTTATCACTAACTCTATGTTTCCTTTAGAATTAGCTGGGAGAAGGTGGTTTGGAATAAATGATTTTTCCATTTTATGGCCAAGGTTTGTGTAGCAAGGTTTCAGTAGCACTTTCATGAATTCTGGAAACTTACTGCTGCCACAGCTGCCTCCTCCTCCTCCTCCTCTTCCTCCTCTTCCCTCTTCTACTTCTTTTTTGGTTGGTTGTGAGGCTTGAACTGAGGGACCTGAGCACTTTATCTGAGCTTTTTTGCTGAAGCCTAGAACCACTTTGAGTCACAGATCCACTTCTGGTTTTTAAGTGGTTAACTGGAGATCAGAGTGTCATGGGGACTTTTCTGCCCAGCTGGCTTTGAACCGCAATCCTCAGATCTCAGCCTCCTGAGTAGCTAGGATTACAGGGTTAAGTCACCAGTGCCTGGAAACTTGCCTTCTTATATGGCTTCTCTTTGAGAAATTTAGAAGCTCCCTGTTTGGAGAAAGATTATCTCCATTTTTGAGGTAACCTGACCACCTGTCAAAGCTGGATTTGAGAGGGGAGTTGAGTGGTTGATTGTGGGCAGTCTGACCTGGCTCTGGCATGGGTAATTACACTGGCACTGGCTACTTCTCTCTGCATCAACTTGGCTTTCTGGTGCCAGCTCTCTTTCTAAGCTCCTGTGACGTGACTGGAGAGTGTCTGGATCTGTCTGAGACAGCCGTGGTGTAGAATGTGATTGTCACAGGAACTCTGAGATGCCTGCTTGGGATTATAGAAATGAATCACTGCCTGAGGAAAAAGAGGGCACCACACATTCTGCCCTAATTTCCTTCTGTTGCCAACACAGAATATACTTGAACACTGGACATTGAAAGAAACTATTTGATAAACTTCTACAGGAGTTTACCAATACCAGACCATGTGCTGTAAGCCAGTAATAGAAAGATTCTTAGGCCTTGACTGCCTCTGTGAAGGGCAGCTTCGCCGGGCACCATTGTAAGCAGCCTTCAGAGGTTAGAGGTGCTGAGGAAGGTGTGAGGGTATCAGGTTCCTAATGTCAGCATGGTAGCTTTGGTGGCTCAGCACAACAAAAATAGCCCAGCAGTACCCATTGTGAAAGAACACAGTGAGTGGGGGCTACAGGTAAGCCGCGCTACACTTGCCACAGAATCAAGCATGCAGCAAAGGGCCAGGTCTGCAGACAATTTATACACATCCACAGGAATATTTGTTTTTGCAGCAGTCATGAACAGAACCCCTGTGAAGAGCAGAGTGCTACTTTAACTATCCTCCTTCCTTGGATCAGTTTACCTGTACCAGCTCCTTCCTTCCTTTAGTGAAATGATTCCACCTGTGTTTTCTCTTCTGCAGGTGTTGGGGACTCAATTACCACATATGCTGTGGCTTTCCAAAAGGCGTTGTGAGTTGTAGCAGATGTTGCATATGAGTCATGTGTCCAACTCCATCATCTTGGGTATGCAGTCGGATGAGGCCTCTTTGTTTGACCTTCCAAACACCAGCAGTCTCCTTGGACCTCCCACATACTTTTGAATATTCTTTTTGTTTGCCCTTTCTGCGAAAGACTTCACTGGAACTGGAGTTTTATGGCAATGTATATGAGCATTCGCAGCCTAAACCAAAGAATTATTACTCAATACAAACCTATACCTTCAGGAGGAAAACAGCAGTAATTCCAGTGTGTCCATAAATTCATCCCGGGGCCCATTCTTGTGGAGTAATGGGTAGAAGTGCAGCCTCTGGCTGTTCATGTCCTATGCTTCTGTGTCCTCACCTATGAGGTATAGGATCATGTGCGGTACAGGTCAGTCCTCGAGGGTTGTTAATCCACGTAGAGCTCTTTGAATAACTCCTGGCACCATACTGGATAGTAAGTATCCAAAGAAGAATGGGTTCATTCAATTGCTATTCTAGAATGCTAACTCTGTGCTAGTCTTCAAGTCGAGTGCGATAACACTACAGTGAACAAAAGGAACCTAGTTCCAGCCCTTATACATGGGCAATGCAGACTAATGAGCTGGCTGAAAACCTCACTGACTAGCTCAGGGTAGAGAAGGCTTTTTGGAATGAAGGAGTTTGTTAAGACCTTAGGATTCGGTATAGCCAGGGGCCTCACTCTGGAAGAGTCAGATGGAATAGCAGAGGCAGAGCTATGGCTATGGAAAGGACAAAAGGGGATGTGGAAGGCTATGGAGAGGAAGGAAGGGCTTCTCAGCACAGCTGAAGGATTGTGTTCTCTCCTGGAAATAGCTGAGGAAGGGGAGTGAATAAACCCCCATGCTTAGTCTTTTCAACTCTCCCACTCCCATGTGCACTTCCACTGTCCTTCTTTACAGTACAAAGTACACAGTCCTTTTCCCCAATCACCTTGTGAGTTCCTTGAAGGTAGAAACTACAGCTGATATTTCTTTTTTTTCTTTTTTTCTTTTTCTTTTAGTTTTTGCCAGTCCTGGGGCTTGGATTCAGGGCCTTGTCCTTGAGCTTTCTCAAGGCTAGTGCTCTACCACTCGAGCCACAGCCCTACTTCTGGCCTTTTCTGTATATGTGGTACTGAGGAATTGAATCCAGCTCCATGCATGCTAGGCAAGCACTCTACCACTAGGCCATGCTCCCGGCCTATGGTTGCTATTTCTTTAACTCCTTCCTAAATGCTGGCAGGCAGGCTTCTTGGAAACTGGAGCCCAAATATCCATGGTAGCTACCCATGTGGAGGCATTAAGTTAGACTTTCTGTTATTATTACAATGTCAGAGAAAAACAACTCAAAGGCAAGAACTATTTATTTCACTCACAGTTTCACAGGTTTTTGTTAAGGATTAGCTGGCTCCATTGCTTTGGGCCTGAGATAAGGAGAATATAACAGCAAGCGTATCTGGTAGAGGTAATCAACTTGTGGTGGCCAAGAAGTGGAGAGAGATGAGGGAGGCTAGGGGTAAGATATTCTGCAAAGGTACACTCAGTGATCCACTTCCTTCTGACAGGTCCCTCCTCCTAAAGTTTCTACCATTTTCCAAAATATCTGCGGAGCAAATGTTCAACATACACGCCTGTGAAAGCCATTTGATATTTATGCCATACAGCAACTCTGACATTGTCTGCATGCCATTGTCATTAGCCATTAGTTGCTAAGGACCCTAACACCTGCCTTATCTTCATAAGAACTTCCCACCAACATGGACAGGACTCATAACTCACACTCTGCCCTGAGAACCAAAGTTTCTCCATGCTCTTTGCCTGAGACACCTGCTCCCAGTTATCCATCACCATTCCCAATGTTGTTCTCATTCACAGCGCTTTCCTTTTGCCCCCAAGTCAAAGATTTTGTTAAGAACACTTTTAAGTTTTTACTAGCTAGATGCTGTGTAGTGAATTAGCAACAACTTACCAGATATGAGTTATCAAGAAAGAAAATAAATCCTTTTTTTTTTTTTTTTTTGCCAGACCTGGAGCTTGAACTCCAGGCCTGAGCACTGTCCTTGGGCTTTCTCAAGGCTAGAGCTATAATACCACTTGAGCCACAGCACCACTTTTTTTTTTTTTTTTAAATAAGGCACTGAGGAATCTAACCAAGGTCTTTGTGTATGGTAGGCAAGCACTCTACCAAACTTGGGCCAAACTCCCGGCCCAAGAAAGTGAATCTTTTTGAATGCCATTTCTCTCATTTGCAAACTGGGACTGCTATTTACCTACAAGGTTGTTGTGAGAATTAAATAGTGGTTATATAACTACAGTAACAATAAATGTTGATATGTGTGTCCCTGCCTGGAAATTTTGGTGGTAACAGATTCAATTCCTAGAAACCTTGTGAAACAGTTAATGAGAGGTAATTTCATGGTTCAAAGAATACCCTTTTGTGGAAATGGTGCTATAACTCAAAGTGGTAGAGCACTAGCCTTGAGGACAAAAGCTCAGGCACAGCACCCAGGCATTGAGTTCTAGGCCCAGCATTGGCACAAGAAAATACTCTTTTCAAGATCTTCCCTGCTATGTAAATTAGTCACACTTTAAGCTGCTGAGATGTTTTTCAAGCTTTTCTGTAGCTAATACTTGCAGCTGTAGGAGTGATAATACATAAGAGCAAGTGACTCAGACATTGTCTTCCTCTAGAGCAGAAAGTGTATAGCATTCAGAACAATTAAGTCCTGATTCAGGCCAAATTTCCATCCAAATACTGATGAGTTTTAAACCCCTGGAGGTTACTCATGTCACTGATGGAAACAGCAGTCACATTCAAGACCTTTGATGGAATCTCCACCTTGTAATTAGTATGAGACCGTTCATTATCATGGGCCCAGTGTGTGCCTACAAGAGAAAGAGAATGAGGGACAAGAAAACAAATTAAACCACATAAATTGGGAAAGGAAGAGAGATTAAAACTTACTTAAAACTCAGGAATATAATTACAGGCTCATCTTAACACATACTGAAGTTTGGAAAACCCAGTCTGATTTTAGGGAAACATAATGAATTCAGGTCTTGGCTCCAGGGCCTTGTAAAAAAGAATTGTGAAAAGCACAGTTCTTTCTGTCCCCTTTTCAGTTATCTGTCCTGTTCCTGTGTTTTCACTACCTAGACACTTAGGAGTGAGGACAAGAAGGAAGGCACAAAGAAAGGGAAGGAAAAAGGATAAGAGGGAGGAAAAGAGAATGGTGAACAATATATGGAACATACAGGGTTGGGAAACACTGTTTTCTTCCAATGGCCGTATGGAAATTTATATCATCATTTATGGGTCATACAAAACTGACCTACAATCAGTTGACTCTGTTGTTGCTTGGGGTGGGAGAAGCACATCATGGTAGAGGCACATGGCAGAGTAAAATCATTTGCCTCATGGCAGGAAGTAAAAGAGGAAGATAAAGGGACCAGAGTGCTCATAGTTCCTTTCAATGTTAGGTGCAATGACCTAAAGACCTCCCATTAGACCTCATCTCTTAAAAGTTTCAATTACTTCCTAGTGGCATCACCCATGGGACCAAGATTTTAACACATGGGCCTGCAAGAGTCAAAGCATAGCATTCTCTTTAAATGTAAAACATCCAAGAGATTGGAAGCACGAAATAAGATAAAGTACATGAAGCTCTTAATATACAAAGAAAATGCTCAATAGTCTCAAGATTATTTCCTTTTTTTTTCCTCCACAAAATGATGAAATGGGGCAATTACCACCATTTTGTGGGTGAAGACACTGGTGACTGGACACAGTAACTGGACTATGAGCTCCATGAAAGCCAGAGCCACGCCCACCTTGGTCATTGCAATGCCAAACACATAGGCAGTTAAGCTCATGGAAGGTCTCTTTTTCTGTGCATTGAGGGAAGAGTTTAAATGCCACAAGATCAATGTCTTTCCAGTATCATATCATTCCCAAATTATCCTCTATTTCTGTGGGCAGATATAGAAGAGTAGTAGAGGGACACACAGCCGTGATCTAAACTCTAAGTTGTACAACTGCTTTGTGAGCCTACTACACATGCGGACTGCTTAATGCCAGGCACACATTCCTGTATCAGCAGATGATTTGGCTGTGTGTATATCACAGAAAACCGGATGGTGTAGAACCACTTGACATGGCCTCTGGTTGTCATCTAGACACAAGGTGGTTTACACCTCCAATTAACCATCAGAAAAAAAAGTCAGAAGTACAGCAGCATCACAAGTGATTGTATAAAAGTTCAGGAATCGTGTCTAGGATCTAATCCAAGCCTCAGGACCAGGACTAGCATACACTCCCCTCCCGGAAAAAAATAGACACAAGATAAGCACAAGACATCTGAGCCTGATGCGGCAAATCATAGTATTCTGCTTCACTTTAAGCTTTTTTTTTTTTTTTTTTTTTTTGTCAGTCCTGGGGCTTGAACTCAGAGGCAGAGCACTGTCCTTGGACTTTCTCAAGGCTAGAGCTCTACCACTTGAGCCTCAGCACCACTTCAAGCTTTTTTTCTATGTATGTGGTACCAAGTAATTGAATACAGATCTTAGTGCATGCTAAGCAAACACTGTACCACTAGGCCAAACTCCCAGCCCCCGCTTTTTTGTTTTTTTAAGATATCACAGCTTAATTTTTTTTCAGTCCTGGGGCTTGAACTCTGAGCTTGGGCACTGTCCCTGAGTCTCATTGTGCTCAAGGCTAGTGCTCTACCAGCTTTTTAAAAAAATTATTTAGGGGGCCGGGAGTTTGGCCTAGTGGTAGAGTGCTTGCCTAGCATGCACAAAGACCCGGGTTCGATTCGTTGGTACCTCACATACATAGCAAAAAGCCAGAACTGGTGCTGAGGCTCAAGTGGTAGAGTGCTAGACTTGAGAAAGTCCAAGGACAGTGCTCAAGCCCTGAGCTCAAGCCCAGGATTGGCAAAAAAAAAAATTATTTAATAAGTACTCTAATAATAAGAAGTGTAGCATGTAAATACATAAACCAATAACAGAATTATATCTTGAATGTATAATTGTGTATTAAGTGTGTATCAACTATTATGTTCTGTAGATACCACATGCTCAGTACTTTCATATAATTTGCAGTGAAGTAGGATTGTTTATGTCAGGATTATCACAAATATGTGATAAAGGGTTATACTAAGATATCTCTAGGTGATGTGATTTGGTTCCATTAAAACCTTATGGGAAAGGCTGGGAGTTTTGCCTAATGGTAGAGTGCATGCCTAGCATGCACAAAGACTGGGGTTCAATTCCTCAGTTCTACATACAAAGAAAAAAAGCTGGAAATGGTGCTGTGGCTCAAGTGGTAGAGCTGTAGCCTTGAGAAAGCCCAAGGACTGCGTTCAGGCCCTGAGTTCAAGCCCCAGAACTGGTTAAAAAATATCTTATAGGAAGAAAACAAGAGAAGAGGTGACATTGTTCAAAAAAAGTATACTCATTTCCTAATGTATATAACTGTAACCCCTCTGTACATCTCCTCACAATAAAAAAAAAAATCTTGTGGGACAAACATACACAGTCCTTGTGACCAAAACACTGTTCTATCATGAATGAATATATTTATATATTTTTGTACTCGTTATGAACACTACCCCCCACAATATAGTTCCTCTGTCTTTCTGATGTTCCAGAGCACCCCAGAGAAAACTGAGGGAAAAGGATTATTTGTAGGCCAGAGCTTTAAGGAAGAGCGTCATCCTTAGAGGTTAGTATACTGTGACAGAAAAGAAATACCTCAGCCAAAAAAATAGAATGGAAGAAAGACAGCCTCTTCAACAAGTGGTGCTGGCAGAACTGGTTAAGCACTTGCAGAAAACTAAAGTTGGACCCTTCTTTGTCACCCTGTACTAGAATTAACTCCCAATGGATCAAAGACTCGAGGTAAAAGCTGACACACTGAAAACTTTACAAGAAGGAATAGGAGACACACTAGACCTCCTTGGCACAGGTCGAAACTTTCTCAATAAGAACCAAGAAACACAACAAATCAGAGAAAGGCTGGATAAGTGGGACTGCATTAAACTGCAGAGCTTTTGTATGGCAAAGGACATAGCTAGTAAATTAATTAGGAAGCCTACAGAATAGGAGAAGATCTTCACTAACCATACAACAGACAAAGGCCTCATATCTAAAATATATCAACAGCTCAAAAAATTGATTCACTCCTAAACTAATCTCCAAAGAAACAACCATCCCATCAAAAGATGGGCCAAAGACTTAAAGAGAGTCTTCTCTGAAGAAGAAATAAGAATGGCCTCTAGATACATGAAGAAATGCTTGACATCTCTAGTCATAAAAGAAATGCAAATCAAAACAACTCTAAGATTCCACCTCACTCCAGTTAGAATGGCCAGGATCAAGAAATCTAATAACAACAGATGCTGGAGGGGATGTGGCCAGGAGGGATCACTACAACACTGTTGGTGGGAGTGCAAACTTGTTCAACCACTATGGAAAGCAGTATGGCAGCTCCTCCAAAAACTAAACATAGAAATCCCCTATAACCCAGCAATTCCACTACTTGGCATTTACCCAACTGTCCAGAAACAAGGGCATACTAACTCCACTAGCACAACGATGTTCATTGTAGCACTATTTACCATAGCAAAAATATGGAACCAACCCAGATATCCCTTAGTTGATGAGTGGATCAACAAGATGTGGTATTTATACACAATGAAATTCTATGCTGCTGTCAGAAAGAACGACATTTCCCCATTTGTAAGGAAATGGAATGACTTAGAAAAAATCATATTAAGTGAAGTAAACCAGACTCAAAGGAACATAGGCTCAATGGTTTTCCTCATTTGTCATCATCAGTAGAAACCTTGGGCTCTCGTAGCAGAGATTTGCAATAGAGCAAAACCTAGATATATAAAGCCATATAGTATGACGCTAAATGAAAGGACCTCTAGGATATAGAAACAAAAGCCATATAATGAGTGATTGTTGTCCTTAATGTACTATGTTATTTCTCATCTCTTTTGCTGTCCCTTGATTATCTCATATTGTTACAGTATTTCACTTTGTTATCTGGTATATTGGATTTATTTGTATTTGGTTATTTGAAATTGGAGAGGAAAGGGGGGAAAACAAGATGAAGGTGGGGGTGGGGGGAGGAAAATGGGGACCAAGACATGAGAAAGGGTATCAATGTATGTGAAGTAATGCACCTTCCATCTGACGAATGTAATGTAACCCTTCTATTAATTACAATAAAAATATATGAAAAAAAGAAATACCTCAGGAATTAAGTTAGTAGACTAGGTCTGGGTTTTTCTTTTACTCATTGGTAGCAAAAAGAACAAAAGAAGGACTCATTGTTTGGGGTCGTCTCCTAAGAGAGTCTTTCAAATAAACACTTTTCTCCTTCTTCTTCTTCTTCTTCTTCTTCTTCTTCTTCTTCTTCTTCTTCTTCTTCTTCTTCTTCTTCTCCTCCTCCTCCTCCTCCCCCTCCTTCTCCCTCTTCCTCTCCCCCTCCCCCTCCCCCTCCCCCCCTCCTCCCCCTCCTCCTCCCCCTTCCCCCCCCCTCCTCCTCCTCCTCCTCCTCCTCCTCCTCCTCCTCCTCCTCCTCCTCCTCCTCCTCCTCCTCCTCCTCCTCCTCCTCCTCCTCCTCCTCCTCCTTCTTCTTCTTCTTCTTCTTCTTCTTCTTCTTCTTCTTCTTCTTCTTCTTCTTCTTCTTCTTCTTCTTCCCTGTCCTGGGGCATGAACTCTGGGCCTGAGTGCTATCCGTGAGGTTTTGTACTCAAGGCTAGTGCTCTACCACTTGAGCCACAGCTTCTTTTTCAGCTTTTTGTGAATAATTGGGGGTAAGAATCTCACACCTGCCTGAGCTGGCTTCAAATTGCCACCCTCAGATCTCAGCCTCCTGAGTAGAACCATCAGTGCCTGGCTATTTGTGGAAGGAAGGAAGGAAGGAAGGAAGGAAGGAAGGAAGGAAGGAAGGAAGGAAGGAAAGAAGGAAGGAAGGAAGGAAGGAGAAAAGAAAAAGAAAAAGAAAAAAGACTCAGGAAGAACACTTCATGATTAATGAGCATATATCACATGTGCCTAGTGTTCTATAGATGGTATCTCATTTAACCTTTATGAAAGTGCTGCAAGGAAGATTCCCATTTTACAGATAAGAAAACTGGAGGTCAGAAAGGTTAAGCATCTTGAGCAGCTAAACCCATTTTGTTACAGGGCAAACAAGGTGTGTTGCCAGGTATGTTTGGCCCTGGAGCCCATGTTTTTTCTAGGCAAAGGAAAATCAAAACACATTTGTCAGGCTTTCAAGTTCACCAAAAAGTTTCACCTTCCATTGGGTGTCTGCTGGGAAGTGATTTATCTTTGTTTGGACACGGCACCCATGTGTGCATTCTGCTCTCTCTTCACCTGACCTTTCTAATGCTGAACTTTTATTACTATAATGCACAGTCTGCAGTGACCTGCTTCCTGGAATTTTATTTTGTGGTCAGGCTACCACTGTGTTATTCCTTTATAAGGAGTAAGGAATTGTGCTTAAGCTGAGTTTTTGTAGCAGATTGATAAGTAAGCATATTCTTTCTGTTTTTAAAATATAAGGTTGATTCTGCTTCTTATCACACAAGAGAGAGGGAGGTGAGAAGTCAGAGTGCCAGCTTAAAAATTGAACCCTGTAAACTTTACAGGCAATCTACAGTGAGGCTAACTCTAACAGCCATGAAACAAAAAATAGCACAATCACTTTACAGGTTTTTTTTTTTTCCTAGGCGATTCTGAAATTCAAGTGTTCAAGTTCAGTCTGGGTAATAAAAGGGAGTTTATGATGGCTTTCCAACAGAGGTAGTGATGGGGACAAGAATACTCGTATTTGTGAGCATTTGAAAACCAAGAGCTTCCCGAGGAGACTTCCCTAGGTGTGAAAAGTTTATTCTAAAGAGAAAAGACACTAAGCCACAAGGGGAACAAAAGTCCTCATGGCCCTAGAAATGCTATGCATTCATTCCTTCACTCTTGCAGCACAGCTTTACTGAGTGCCCAGGACTGGGGAAGCAATGCTAACTGAGGCAGGCACCCTGTTAGCATCCAAGGGATGAGACAAACACTGGAGCAGATGCTATGCTGCGTGTCGGCCAGGTACTTGCGACAAAGCCTTTTCTTTTCCTTCCTTCCCTTCCTTCCTTCCTTCCTTCCTTCCTTCTTTCCTTCCTTCCTTCCTTCCTTCCTCCCTCCCTCCCTCCCTCCCTCCCTCCCCTATTCCCTCCCTTCCTCCTTCCTTCCTTCCTTCCTTCCTTCCTTCCTTCCTTCCTTCCTTCCTTCCTCTCTCCCTCTCTTTCTCTCTTTCCTTCCTTTTTCTTGCGTCAGTCCTGGGGCTTGAACACAGGGCCTGCACATTGTTCTTGAGCTTTTTGTTCTAGGCTTGTACTCTACCACTTGGGCCACAACTCCATTTCCAGTTTTTGTTTTTGGTGATTAATTGGAGATAAGAGTCTCACTTTACTGACATTGAAGTGTGATCCTCAGACCTCAGCCTCCTGAGTAGCTAGGGTTGCAGGCGTGAGCCACCAGCATTAGATTTAAAGCACTTTCTATGGAAGATGTTATTGTTCAGAGCAGGACAGACATGATGAAGGATCTCCTTAACGTGAGACAAGGTCCAATCTAGAAAGGCCATGAGAGCTCACTAGAGGAAAACCAGCTCTTCGTGAGGGCTCTGACCTGGAGCTGAGGGAAGGAGGAGAAAGCTGGGTGGAGAAGTGACTAGAGAAGAGCAGTCTAGACACAGGAATGGCATGTTTCAAAGGTGGAAGGTGCTCACGGTGTGGGGAGCACAGCATGGTGTGGTGACGGGCTAGGAGCGGCCTTGTGAGTCACAGGAGCCAGATCTAAGTTCTAAGTAAGGACTCCAGAATGTTGCAGGTGACACTGCAGAGGTAAGGCAGGGAAACTAGTTGAGCCACGAGGAGTAATCTGGTGAGAGCAGACAGCCAGTACCAGGAAGGGGTATGAAGAGCCCATCTGTACTTCTGCAGTGACGTATCTGTTTATATTTCTTCCTAGGAGAGATCAAAACGGGAAGATGTTAAAACCAATAGTTGTCCAATGACTTTATTTAGTAAATATGGGCTACTGTACTCATTTTCTCCTAGCAAACAGTAGTGCATAATTTAAAGAGGCTTTATACAATACAGAGTACTTATTCAGTAAATATAAGATGTTCCCCAATTTTAGACACACACACACACACACACACACTATTCAAGTGAGATTCCAGAAGCTATTCTGAACCTCAAAGGTATTTAACTGGGCACAGATTTTTCTAATCCATAAGGTACCATTTTACTTTAGTTGTAGAACAGTTGTGTTCTGGTTTAAGGAATAGGAGATTAGGCCTTTGGCATAAAACATTTCATCACGCTCTTACCAAGTGTCTAATAAATTACTCATGCCATATTCTCTTATTGACAAGACAATCAAGCACAGAGAACCCAAGATACCTGTCCTAAATAACACAGCAACATAATGTAGAAAAAAGTAAGCTACTTATTTACTATCTTATGGGTTTTTTTTCCTTCTGATGTTGCTTCCCCTCCCACTTTAAGAGAAAGCTTAAGAAATTGTGGATAGCAAGGGAAAGAAAATTCTGAGATCAAAGAAAATATTGTTTTTTAAATACAAATGTGGCTTAATTTCATTTCCAATATATGTCTCCACCAGCTTTTTTGGAAGGGGGAAGGAAAGGTTAAAATGCAATTCTCCAAAACGAAGTTATTGGATAAAAGAATATTAACCTCCTAGCCCCTGGTACTTTGACTCGCTTTATCTCCTTTTCATTTTTGTTTGTAGGTCTATTCATTTTGGTGAGCCCAGGCACGTTGCTAGGTAACAGGCCCTGGGCGGGCCAGCACGTTAGTTTGTCTGGCTGGCCTGGGTGGCAGACTTCCCTAGTGCTAGCTGGCGGCAAGGCAGTCTCTCACAAAAAGCATTTATCACGGAGCAGGCACAGTAATGGCCACTCAGTGGAGGGGAAATTGAGCTGACCCGAAGGCCAAAGCTGTTAGGGAGACTGGTAGGAAGGGTAAGAGGGTCACAACACCCTTTTCCCACCCACTTAGTGGGCAGTCAGCGGTAGAACAGCCCAGCCACTGTTTCCACTAACGTATCCTGAGGCTTTGCACCTGAAATAAATGTTTGCTTGACATTAACGATAAAAAAAGAGGCAAAAAAATAAAATCGGTTTGTTCCAAGAACAATGACGTGTACAATGAACAGTGTGATTTAAAGATAGACAAAGTTCCTTCCAGACTGATTTGGATAGATACGTTGGAAGACAGATTTTCAGAGGAGAAAATAATTAGTATATTCCAGCAGTAGTCATGCAAACATTTTTCTAGTTCCTTGAATTTGAAAGTAGAGAAATGGAAATAGGTGTGATTTTTCCTTATAAATAGCACCCATTGTATAAATATCAAATACTGGTCATTGCTGAATTGAAACATCCATTTCAAATTCCGGTTTAACTACATGATGTTTTCGCCTCCACATTTATTTCTGCTTAGCATGAGATAAAATTAAAACTGCCTAACAGGAGTTTTGTAATGCACTTTTGAAATGTTGATTAACAACACATGCATGAATTCCTTTCTATAAAATGTTATGCATTTTTCTAGAAACATTCATTTCTTTGCTTTGTTCCCAGAATGATTTTACATGAGCAAACACAAAGCAAAATATCATCATAAAAAGAGCAAGTACAGAAATAATGCATGCAAGAATAAGATCATATTAACAACATGAAGTTTAGATACAAATGTTTTTCTATGCAACAGTGTAGAAACCCTGACAAGAGCTCACTGGGAAGGAAAACACAAATTTTCTTAGACCATGTATTTTTTCAGTAGCCTGCCATTTTACATTAGAACTTGAAAAATTTTACAAGGGACTTTAAATGACCTTACATTAAAAAGTAAGCGCTGCATATTATCCAGGATTTCATTTTAATTATCTTCTTTATTAAATATTATCAGCTCCCAAATTTGACTTTACCTGGATATAAACTCTCCTTTGATTTTTTTCAATAAGGAATACGTAACTACCCATCAGAAATCTTTGTTCTAGCTAGACACAGGTGGTGCAAGTCAGTAATCCTAGATACTCAGAGGCTGAAGTCTGACCATCTCATTTGAAACCAGCCTGGGAATGAATTCAGTAAGACTCTTCTTTCGAATGAACCACCAAAAGGTAGAAATTGAACTCTAGCTCAAGTGGTAGAGTGTCAGCCTTGAGCAAAACAAAACTAAGGGACCACACACACACACACACACACACACACACACACACTCACACACGGACACACGGTGTGTGAACCTCCACACAGACTTAAGACAGTTTTATTCTGGGGAAGGGAGGGGGAAACAAGCATTTAGAGAACCTGGAAGGATGTGGGTATGCTTTCAGTAGCACTGCTGTTCCCCAGTTTTGGCTGGAATCAGGCCTCTTGCCTTGTAAGAGGTGAGTTCCGGGCCCAGGTAAGGCATGTTTGGACCACCGGCCTCCTGTTCTGAGGGTGAGAGGAATCACTGCTGCTCTCCTCCTCAACAGGAGCAGGGTTGGAGAGCAGGAGAAGCCCCACTTTTCACCTCAGCTCCACTGCTTTCAAACAACAATATTTAACCAACAAAAGAAGAGACCCAGTCAATCTCAGTGTTAGTGATTCCCTTGAAAGTCATCAAATAAAAATGTGAACTTTAAAATTGATCAGGATTAATTTCGCTGACAGTGTATCATAACATATATCTCTTTAGAGACTCATTTGTTGAGCTACAGATGCAAAGAAAGTAAGGAAAGAAATAAATCAGAATACAATAAGGTAATTAGATTTTTGCCATTGATGGAATACTAAAAATGTCTGATTTATCAAAGCATTCACAAACAGAAGTAAACACAAGACTTATATTTTCTTACAACCTACCTAGAGTGAAGATGAAAATAATAACCAAGACCATGCGTATCAATAAATTTCATTTATAAATGTTGATCCAGTGTCAAAAAGAAAAAGAAGAAGCCATTTATAATTGCTAATTTGAAGAGAACCACACTCGAGATGATTTCTCAATGGCATGTCACTTAGATATTGAGCTGCTCTTCTCATCTCCATGGACTTGTTCTCGCCAGCTGTGAGTGGCTCAGCAGGTGTGACGTAATGAGCTATTAAGTGTTTGCCTGCAGTCAATATCTTTGATCTGAAATTAACTAAATATATTGATAGTACATTTCTTTTCCTGATGTCTCAATGTCAGTGTGATTATGAGGAGAACAACAATTTTCAGTGCCAGATGCTATCTTAAGGGTTTCCATATATTACCTGACCATAGTCTCTAAAAGCAGG
The DNA here is from genome assembly GCF_031878675.1 of Megascapheus bottae. Lineage (NCBI taxonomy): Eukaryota > Metazoa > Chordata > Mammalia > Rodentia > Geomyidae > Megascapheus > Megascapheus bottae. The sequence continues at coordinate 42,492,805 of NC_143514.1, read as the reverse complement.
TCATATTATTATCCCAATGTACAGAGGGGAAAAGTAAATCTGAGAAAGGTAGGGAAACTTGCTCTTACTGAGTGTCAGAGACAGGATGTAAAACCAGGTCTGTTCAACTCTAGAGTATGCACGCTATCACCTTGACCACTACACTTACTTCAAAACCTTGTGCTTCAAACTCTTGGGAACCAATTTTCTTGAGAGACAACCGGAATGTCAATTACAGAAACCTCATAAGTTCATACAGGCTAAATTATATCAATTTGAATTCTGATCACAGACTTTTAATGGCAGAAGAACTTCAGAAACCGTAGAAATTAAGCTTTCATTTCACAGATGGAGAAGCCAAAATAGACTGGTACACCATTTGCCCAGAGACACATCTCACATTGTTAGATGACCACATCACTGGGTGATAGTTTCACCAAACAAGTTGCTTCACACTTCCCTTCAATAACTAGTATGTTTAAAATACAAAGCTGAGTATGGTAATTCCCAGCACTCAAGAGGCTCGGTGAGGTGGAGCTCAAGTTTGAGGCCAGCTTATGTTACAAAATGAGACCCTGCCTCAAAAAGATAAATTAAAGTATCATTCAATATACAACATTTCTATTTATACAAAAACATTGAGAAAGCCTAAGTGGTGCAAAGTGAAGCAAAGCTGTATTATACATAATTAGTATCGTATACATACATATTATATATAGCATACATAATTAGTTATATATATGATGTGCATATATATCTGTTGGTATATACATAAGTATATGCATGTGTGTACATTTATGTATTTACACACACATACACACACACATACACACACCTTCTTCACTCACACTGGCCTCTTACAGATGGCTGTACCCTGGGCATTGGGCACAGAGGTAAAGAGTTCTTAGAATAGGCTTTGCAAAGTAGTCAGAGTAATATGAATTCTCATGTGTCTTAAGTAATTTACCTATAATTTATTTTTGAAACCTTACAAAAGTCTAACATTAACACTAATACCATGAGATTAATCTAAATTATATTCAGAACAAATCTGAATTTGATCACATTTAGCCCCATAACAAAAAGTAACTGACTATGGATGAGCTATTTCCTCTTGAAGGTGAAGATGGAAACAAAAATATTTTCAACTAAAATGCTCCTTCTAGGCAGGTTGGGTGGTACTGATCCATAATCCCAGAATTTGGAGGCTAAGGTGGGAGGCCCGCAAGTCAGAGACCAGCTTGGGATAGACAGCAATATCTGATCTCAGAACAGAATTGGAAATAAGGAACTGAAGACTTGGATCATTTGGTAGAGCACCAGCCAATGAGCAAAAGCGTCAAGTCCTGGTTTTGAATCAGATGGAGATGGGGTGGGGGGGGATGGAGGGAAAGAGGGAGAGAGAGCACAGTTTAAGACAACTGTGACTTTGTCTCCAAAAGACCAAGCCAACAGGATTCCATATAGACCTTTGTCAGTCACACTAAGCATACATCAGTGAATGATAAAATCAAGTACATTCATATTATCAAGAAGTTCAAAAAGTAGAAACCAGAATCATTTAAATCTATTCTCTTACCAGTTCCATTTTTTGGTGAACAGACCTGGAGACACTCAAGGGTTTATTCAGATCACAGAGCTCCGCAGAGGCTGAGTCAGAACTAAACACCAAGGGTTTTGACCTTGGCTGTATGTTTTCTCACTATATCCGATGTCTTGAACACATAAGAGAAGAAAACAGCATAAATGTTGTCACTTGTGTGACTTATTCCTATAAGCCAATATGGAGCAACACCCAGAGTATAATGTAGGTCAATTTTGATAAGGAAGCTACAAGTTTCCAGTTATAAATTTATACTATGCATGGTCCCCAGAAAAGTTTTGTAATATCCATGTAATGAAACATACCGTTTCAGTAGCCATTTCTGCGCGCCTGTGTACAGTCACACATAAGACATGCACTGTTTTGTATGCTGTCTCTAACAGCAAACACTGCAAGTTTGAATGTCCCAAACCTGTCATTCGCATGGCGAATTGCTCATCACAAATGCCCTCACACTGGCAAATTACTTTGCCTTACCTGATTATTCACGCAAAGCCAGATGAAGAACAAAAACAAAGCTTGGAGAGAATATGATATTTTGAAAGAGATATTTGCCGGGGGGGGGGTGGTGGCACTCTGACTTTTGTTATAAATTCCTCAGGATGGAGATTTTCTTCTTCATTAGACACATTTACCAGCTGTAAACTACTACATGATTATGTATATATCAGCTTATCAGGAAAGCTCAGGCATAAGGACAGAAATTGCCTTGTAATAAGACATTCAATATAATATTTGTTAAACAAATGAGTGAATAATTTCTATTTTGTTCAATCACTTTCCAAATGCTACCAGGCAAACTACATTCACAAAACAAAAAGCAGTGTCATTATATAATTGTGTGTGCGTGTGAGAATACTGGGGATTGAGTTCAGTGGCTTGTTTATATAAAGCACATATTCTGCCACATGATCCACACATTCATTCTTTTCTGCTTTGGTTATTTTCAGACAGGATCTCATGTTTATGCCTAAATCCATATTGCTGGGATAAGAGGCATAGGCCACCATAACTAGTTTTTTCTTGGTTGATATAGAGTCTCAAACTTTTTGCCCTGGACGGCCTTGAACCACCTAGCAATTTTCACCTCATATGCAGCTAGGATTATAGGCATGAGCCACTGTAATATCTAAGTCATTGTTGTTTTGTTTTGTTTTACAATATCACTTTTTAAGATAAACTCTGAGCTGTACTGTGGAGTTAATATCTTTGTTTTTATTTCATGCATCATTAAGTCTACTTCAAAATATAGTAAAACTATATTTTAAGCATGTAATTTTTTTTTTGCTATCATTGGTCATGGGGCTTGAACTCAGGGAAGGCCTGGATGCTATCCTGAGCTTTTCTTCTCAAGGCTAGCACTATATTCCATTGAGCCACAGTGCCACTTCTGGTTTTCTAGTGGTTAATTGAAGATAAGAGTCTCAACGACTTTAGTCCCAGGGCTGGCTTTGAACTGTGAAGCTCAGATTTCAGGCTCTTGAATAGCTAGGATTAGAGGCCTGAGGCATGAGCTATCTGTCATGCGTTTTCTTTCTTTTGATATGACCTCAATTTCTTTACGTTATTTGATTAAGAAAACTTTCCCCTTAGAAACCAGAAACTGGATTTTCAATATAAATAGTTGTGTTTAAGAGGAGCCTATTTCAAGGGCAAAACCTAGATACCTAAGGCCATATAGGATGAGACTAAATGAAAGGACCTCCATGATATAGAAACAAGAGCCATATAAGGTGTGACTGTTGTTCTTAATGTACTATGTTATTTCTCATCTCTTTTGTTGTCCCTTGCTTATCTCATATTGTTATAGTATCTTACCTTGTTATCTGATACATTTTATATATGTTTATTTATTTGAAATAGGATAGGGAATGGGGGAAAAAAAGATGAGGGGGTGGTGGGGGAAGGAAATGGGGACAAAAACATGAGAAGGGGTAGCAATGATTGTTAAGGAATGCACCTTCTATCTGGCGAATATAATATAACCCTTCTATTAATTACAATAAAAATATATGAAAAAAAGAGGAGCCTATTTCATTTCAGGGGATAAAATCAAATTAGCTTAAGCTTTCTTAAGGTACCAACTACTAGAACTGCCATTAGCATCTTTAGTATGGATGTACCTGCTCATAATGAAGCTTAATCAGAAACATCTTCCATTTTTCTATAAAGAGATGAAATATATAAAAATGCTAACTCCAGACCAGAGCACAGAAAAAGCGTATGATAAATATCCTTAAGATAAATAGAATAGAACAGGAAGGAGAGGAAAAAGTAACAATAAAAACTATCACTTTGAAAAAATATCAGCTTCTATTTTGGAGTAGATTATGTCCATATCATTGATCATCCTTCAACTATCACCTGTTATGGTTATTTTCTTTTAAGAAATTATTAAGCTGAGATTCACACTAGTGGATCTTGCCTATGGTCAAAGGGAAGGCCAGCCTGAGACTGGGCCAAGTGAGTCTAAACAACCCCCCCCCCGGGGGGGGGGAGAACAAAAGGGCGTAACATTAAGTTCGGTAATGTGGTCCAGCAAATACACAGCACTAAACTTATAACCTCCAGAGGTAGAGAGCTCTTTGACCAAATTTACAACAAAACCTTCAAGATCTAAGTGCTTTTGATATCACATTCCTTAATGGTAGAAAAAACTAATACAGCTGTAAATGACCACATGCCATTTGACTGTCCTTCAGGAAATACAAGCTGTGTTCATCAGTGGTGTGTTAAGGCTGTTTGATCGCGGAGCTCTGTGTGGAACTGACACAATGAGGTGCAAGCTCCCTCACTTCTGAAATGTTTACCAGCTGATGAGTTAATAGGAATGAAAGCTACATCCAAAACATGAATGATATTCTTTTGATGTCTGTTGCATGGAGTCCTCTCGGTGACAGGAGCCAGGATTTTTTTTTGGAAGATTAAACTATAAAAGTGGAAAGAATGTTTTCTTCACTCTTTGCTGCTCCTGATTCTCAGTTATGGAGGAAATGGATTTAAATGTTAAAAAAAATCAAATTATTTATCTTAGTGTTCCCTGAAGTTTGCAAACTGCTGAGTGATGTGGTGCTTGGCCCTGCATTCTCCTCATTGAGTCTATCTGGGTAAATTAATTACAAGGCAATCCTTAGGAATTAAGTGTATTTTAAGTTCAGAGGCATCTGCTTAGAGACTTCTAATGCTGCTAAATAGTCCCTTTGGAAATGCACTCGTTAGTATGAGCGGTATAATTTTCATTTCCGCTGGCACCATGGCATATGACTTCTCAGTTTCAGTTACCCTCTGATTGACCTGTCAAGGGCATAAGCCACTCCGGAGAGGATCCAGCACCATGCCTGCTTCTCCAGTAGCTACTGGGACCAGATCAATCTGCTCTGTGAAAAGGAATCATTTCAAAGATGATTTCCATCCCCCTGGTTTTACTATGATGTGCTGTCTGTGTAAGCACACACACACACACACACACACACACACACACACACACACACACACGTTGAGCTGAGCTTATAATGAGCTTGCTGGGCAATAGAACAAAACAAATAAACATTTTCTTAGAGAGAGGATATTCTATATCTCTGAGGACATAAATTAGGGGAAAAATCTATGGTATGATTAATCTATTCTGTAAATTGGAAATGCACTATTTAAGTTGAGTGCCAATAAAATGTTTTGGGGGGATGGGATAGTACTTGAAACATAAAAAACTGAACATTACATTTTGGATTTAAAAAAAAATCTCCTTCTTTTAGGATGAGATGGTTGATTTCTATCACCCGATTTTTCAGAAGTCAATGTGTTCTGGTTTGGAAGAATCCTGACTCAGGGCGGTTAATAAGAGAGTTGCTCTTTACTTGCCTCAAAATAAGTAGAGGCAGGCAGATACTGGTGACTCACATCTATAGTCTTAGGCCGGGATATGAGGATCACATTCAAAGCCAGCCCAGAGACTCTTATCTCCAATTAACACCAAAACAAAACAAAAAACACAGAAGTTGAGGTGTGGGGTAGCACCCAGGCCCTAAGTTCAAGACCTAAGTTCAAGACCCAGTATTAGCCAGGAGGTTGTGGCTCACTCCTATAAAACTAGCTATTCCGAATGCTAAGATCTGAAGACCACCATTTGAAGCCAGTGGTGCAGAAAAGTCCCTGGGGGACTCTTACCTCCAACCAAGCACTCAAAAGTTGGAAGTGAAGCTGTAGCTCAAAGTCTTGAGCACAAGAGCTCAGAAACAGCATCCACGACCAACCAAAAACATGTTTTTGTACCAGCAAGGGAAAAACTGGAAGAGAACAAGGGAAGGGGATAACATTATCCAAAGAGAAATGTACTTGATACCTGACTTAGGTAATTGTAACTCTGTATACCACTCTTATCAATTTTTTTAAAGAAACAAAGTTTTAAAGAAAATTCCCAGAGGTGGATATGGTGGCTTATACTTGTGATCTTAGCTACTTGGGAGGTAGAGATTAGGGGAATCTCAGTTCTTGGCTAATCAGGGCAAAAAAATTTAGAAAAGAAAGAAAACTTGGTGAAACTCCATCTCAACTAATGGCTAAGAGTTGTGTTGCACACCTATGGCCAACTCAGTGAAGCAGAGATGCATCACTAGGAGAATTATAGCCCAGTACACACTGGCCCAAGTATAAGTGGCAGTCTAAATTGAAAACAACTAACCCAAAAGGGAACAGGGTGGGATGATTCAAATGACAAAGTACCTTCCTATAAACTCTAAGACCCTGAGATCAAAATTGAGTGCCATCAAAACAGATCTCCAGATATTACCAATACCCATAGCTATTTGGGAATTAATTCACTTTATAAAAAAAATCATGGAGGAACACGGAACAACTTTTCCCCAAAGTTGTAGTAATAAAACAGCCAAGAATCTAAACCTAGAAGATTATAGTTTAAAACTGTGTCTCTGAGCAAATTCCTTTGAGTTGTGAGGATTAAAATTCTCAAATAAGTTACATTTCAGTTCTCCTGGTTCTGTATAGCTAGGCTAGAGGCCTCTAGCTAAAGATCATCTGACTGCTGAGCTCTCCCACTACTGCAACATTTTGGAGGTCTGGTTTTATTCCTGGGCTGGAAGCAAATTATCTTGGTCTGTGATCAGTGTTAGAGTGTCCTGTCCATCCTCTGTGTACAGCAATCTAATAAGCAGATAGTGTAGGTGGTTTAACATAGAAATTCTCCCACTGGACTGCTTTCAAAAACCATTTCCAGGGAGTAAAAGTCAAGTAGAATATATGAGCACTTAGAGTAACTAAAACAGCTTGGTACTGGCACATGAATAGGCATGAGGACCAATGGAAGCGAACTGAAGACCCAGAAATCAACCTGCAGACCTATGGCCACCTAATCTTTATTAAAGGAGCCCAAAAAAGAGAATGGAAGAAAGACAGCCTCTTCAACAAGTGGTGCTGGAAGAACTGGTTAAGCACTTGCAGAAAACTAAAGTCGGATACTTCTATGTCACCCTGCACCAGGATTAATTCCAAATGTATCAAAGACCTCTAAGTAAAAGCAGATATCCTGAAAACTTTAAAAGAAGGAATAGGAGATACACTAGGTCTCCTTGGCACAGATGGAAACTTTCTTAATAAAGGTCCAGAAACACAACAAATTAAAGAAAATTTGGACAAATGCAACTACATTAAACTGCAAAGGTTCTGTATGGCAAAGGACATAGCCAGCAAGTTAAATAGAAAGCCCACAGAGTGGGAGAAGATCTTCACTAGCCATACAACAGACAAAGGCCTCATATCTAAAATATACCTACAGCTAAAAAAATTGAATCTCTCCAAAACAAATTTTCAAAGAAACAACCATCCCATTAAAAGATAGGCCAGAGACTTAAAGAGAGCCTTCTCTGAAGAGGAAATAAGAATGGTCTATAGACACATGAAGAAATGTTCGACATCTCTGGCAAAAAGAAATACAAATCAAAACAACCTTGAGATTCTACCTCACTCCAGTTAGAATGGATATGATCAAAATAACAACAGATGCTGGCGGGGATGTGGTCAGGAGGGATCATTACTACATTGTTGGTGGGAGTGTAAACTCATTCAACCACTCTGGAAAGCAGTATGGCAATTCCTCAAAAGACTAAACATAAAGCTCCCCTATAACCCAGCAATTCCACTACTTGGCATTTACCCAAATGTCCAGAGTCAAGGACATACTAAAGCCCCTAGCACAATGATGTTCTTTGCAGCACTATTTACCATAGCAAAGATATGGAACCAACCCAGATGCCCCTCAGTTGATGATTGGATCAACAAGATGTGGTATTTATACACAATGGAATTCCATGCTGCCATTAGAAAGAATGACATCTCCCCATTTGTAAGGAAATGGAAAGACTTGGAAAAAAAATCATATTAAATGAGGTAAGCCAGACGCAAAGGAACATAGTTTCCCTCATTTGTAATAATTAGTGCACATCTAGGACTCTCCTAGAAGAGGATTACAATAGCTCAAAACCTAGGTACATAAGGTCATTTAGGATGAGACTAAATGAAAGAATCTCAAAGATATGGAAATGAGAACTTTATCTTGTGTGATTGTTGTTCTTAATGTACTATGTTATTTCTCTTCTCTTTTGTTGCCCTTTGGTTAATCTCATATTGTTACTGTATATACTTTTATTTGTTTATTTGAAATAGGAGAGGGAAGGGGGGAAAACAAGATGATTGGGAAAGAGTGGGAAGAGAGAAATGGGAAAAAAACATGAGAAGGGGTATCAATGTGTAAGAAGTAATGTACCTACTATCTGGTGAATATAACTGTAACCCCTCTCTATATAAAAAAGAATAAATTGAAGTAATATAAAAATATGAGCACTTATAAGCATTTTATTCATCATTCTAAAAAAAGAAACAAAGAAATAAAAAATTCCTAATGAAAAGTTTTTCAACTTATAAAATGCCCACAAAATACATTTTTTTTCATTTTTTATTTTCCACTTCTTTCAAAAGATATCTTTCCTGGATCACTATGCTAAAAACAGGTAATCCACAAAAAGGTCTAGTGATCAGGTTAAATCTTGGTGCGCCCCTATTGCAGAATAAAGGAGTGTGTTCATGTATTTGAGTAGGCCTTTTCTTTATAACTTTGATAAGTGGGAGACATTCACATTAAAAAATGAAATGTAAGAGAGAAATAATTGCCCTACCAGCATCCTTTAGTTTTCCCAACATCTATCAGCTCATACCTTTCTTGTACCAGAAACTACAAAAGCAGAAAAACAAAACAAAACAAAAATTCATGCATTACAATGAACAAAATCCTGCACTGATGAAAAATTGGGAATTTTTTGTGAATTTCAAACTTGCATATTTTCCTTTTAAAAAATCCTCAAATTAATACATACTGTTCATAAACTGTTATGAACAGTTTATTTTTATATTTTTAAACATCTTACTTGAATGTATATAATGAATTCAAACTGAAGTAGGAGGTAGCTATGGGTATCTAACTAGAATTTTGTGCCAATATTTATGTTTAAAAAAATACAATATAGCTGGGTGGTGGAGGCTTACACCTGCAATCCAAACTACTCAGGAAACTGAGATATGAGGATCAAGGTTTGAAGCCAGCCTCAGTAGGCAAGTTTGTGAGAATCTTATCTTCAATAAACCATCAAAAGGCCAGAGTGGAGTTGGGGCTCAAAGTGATAGAGTCCTAGCCTTGAGGAAAAATTCTCAGGGACAGTAGCTGGACCCTGAGTTCAAGCCCCAGACCAGGTAAAAAAAAAATAGTAGATCATAAAGCCTGTCTATGATTCCAGGACTGTGGTGGTGGAGACAGAAGGATCATGAGTTCAAACCAGCCTAAGCTTCATAGAAAATTCAAGGCCTACCTTGGCTAATTAGCAAGACATTGTCTCAAAAAAAAAGCCAACAGAATGGGAGTTTGGGGGGGAGGGTAATGGGTACCAAGACATGTGAAAGGGTATCAATATATGTGAATTAATGCACCTTCTATCTGGCACATATCATGTAACCCTTTTACTAATTACAATAAAAAATTAAAAAAAAAAGTCAACAGAAGGCACAATTATCCAGACATTGGTGGCTCATGCCTGTAATCCTAGCGACTCAGGAGGCTGAGATCTGAGGCTCATGGTTCAAAGCCAGGGCACTAAAGCCTGTGAGATTCCAAGTAAATGCCAGAAAACCAGAAGTGTTCCTGTGGCTCCAGTGGCAGAGCAGTAGCCTTTATCTGAAGAACTCAGGGACAATGCCTTAGCCCAGAGTTCAAGCCCCACAACTGACAAAAAAAAAAAAAAGAAAGAAAGAAAGAAAGAAAGCATAATTAAAAATCAGGACATCTCAAAGTACATGTGCTTTGTTTCTATGCTGTCAATGATATTAATTGTTAGTTTCTCCTAACAGTACAGATGAGGGTGGGCTGACACTCCTTGATTTCTACTTCACAAGTTAAAGCACCAAACTAAAAGAAATAGGCACTTGGGCTGGGAGTTTGGCCTGGTGGTAGAGTGCTTGCCTAGAATGCATGAAGACCCAGGTTCAATTCCTCAGTATCACATACATAGAAAAAAGCCAAAAGTGCTGCTGTGGCTCAAGTGGTGGAGTTCTAGCCTTGAGAAAACCCAAGGACAGTGCTCGTGCCCTGAGTTCAAGCCAAGGACTGGCAAAAAAAAAAAAAAGAAAAACAAAAGTAGGCACTTGTTTTGCATGTGTTTTTGGTGTAAAGAAAATTACAAACCTTAGCCAGTTAAAACTCCTGGAAAATCCAAGTACCATTGCTAACTACCATCTATGAGCAGAAATCTCCAAACTTCCCATAAAAATACTGCTGTCACTGCAGGCAGCTTACAGCAGCTAGATGGAGGTACTCTTGAGTCCTCTTAGTTATCATTACATTATGATTTTAGTTAGGCAATTCTGTGGCTATGCTGGAAATATGTATGATCAGTAAATCTCTTTGCATAGCTGCATTAATATTCAGCACATATATGATAAGCTAGCAATAGCACAATATCATTCATTTCCAAATCCATGCTCATTTTTGTGTTATACATTTGCACCAAAGCACAGAAAGGAAACTCGTGAGTCATTTCTTCAAGGAGAAGCTAGCAGAAGCTTGGGCTTACTATGTGTATGAGAAGAGGGAACATCTCTAAGTACTCAAATTACCTCCTTCTTGTAGTCATTGGAATCTGGAGAAAAATGCTCACCAGCTTACTGGGCTGCATGTCTTAGAGTTGTTCTGATGAAAGTAATAAGTCTGGAGCTTGCTGCCTAGGCAGAGTTTTCCAGCTGGAATTTGGGGATTGACTAAAAAAAGTTCTTGCCCTAAAAGACGGATTACATTGATCATTTTTTCCTAGACATAGTACACTTCAGGCTCATTTTGCTTTGTAATTAAGAAGAAAGCCAGAAACATCATTTACACATTAAGAATTTAATAGATATATTTTTCTAGCTTTATGCATTAGTACAGGACAGCCCATTAATGAAATACGTCTTCCTTCAGGGTCAATTTAGATGGCTGTAATCTTCTGCAAATATATTGCAAATGAGGATCATTTAATGATCTTAAAACTAACTGCCAGGAGAGGATTGTTATAACTCTCCAGACAACAAAAAGAGACTTGCCATGCTGTGCAGTAAGTATCCTTTCTTTCATTTAACAAATGCTTGGTTTCTGGCTAGTACATTAATACAAATTTTTTCCCAAGTATTATCTCTTGTTTAGGCTAGTCTCTGACTTGCTGACCTGGGTGGTTAATTCTGATTATGGAAATCTTAAGACTGCAGTAAATGATCAATGACAGGGTAAGAATATTGTACTGATAAAATATATCTTTTGCATGGCTTGTATGCCCATGACTGTCGACCTGTATAAGCTCCCTTGATCTAGTCTAGGTCATGCCTTGCATAAAACTTCTTACCTGACTCCACTGACTATTGACTGTGCAATCATTACTTAGCAAGTGTATAGCATTCAAGTGTTTTAATAGTTCTGTCCCCCATTGATAATTATTTGCTCCTGGAAACAATATATATGGCAAATGTTAATCAGGTTACTTTCCCTTTCATAACAACAAACAAGTGTGAAGTTCAGAAAGGCTTAATGCTAGTCCCAAGGCACATTCCCTTCTTTTACCTTTTCTACCCCTAATGAGGAAGAGCTAGAATTCAGGTTGTCTGACATTTGGTCAGTTTCCATTCATGTCTGCCTTGCAATCCTATGCCATTGGGGGAAGTACTGATCTAAAAGCTACAGAGACCTGGAGGCAAAAGGTGGTACACAGTCTCCATAGCCTCGGAGAATTTATAATCAAGTTGGAGTAAACTAAAATTAAAGCACGTTTCATGAGTGTATGCAGTAATCATCAAAACAAAGGGACACATGACAAGTGTTCAAAAGATGGTAGCTCAGTGGAAGAGTGCCTGCGATGCATAAGATCCTGAGTTCAATTTTCAGCATGCAACCCCCGCCCCCCACCACCTGAAAAGACATAATATTATGAGATATAGAATTCTGTAGATTTCTTGGAATTGGAAGAAGTAGAGTTGATAAAAGGACAGTAATTATGTCAGGCAGTGTATGGGACTTTGAAGGCAGATGGACATGGGCTCAAGTCTTGGCTCTGCCATTTATGAACTGTGTAAATTCTAAGTTTCTTAGTCTCTCTAAGTTTCTCCTGCTTAAAGTGAAAATAATAATGAGCATCTACCTTATCAAAATTTTATTAGTAATATTATGGCACAGTGTACAGAAAGTGCTAGGTGCAGTGGCTGGTACAGAGTAGAGCTTCATTATTAGAGCAACTTGAACAAAGGAACAGAGATGAGAAAGACTGCCAGAAAATAATAATTTGACTAGTCACATTTGAACAAACTTTTGTGGGGAAGAGTGATAAGAAAATACTGGGAAAATTTTATGCACCCTTGAGTGCCAAGATAATGAATGTTGCCTAGTTGCTTTTGTTTCTATACACAACTCAAAATCCTTTCTGGAAAAGATGAACCTAATGAATTCAGAGCCTAGCAAGGCAGGCTTACCTATAACCTACATTATAGTCCAATGACATTTACAATGCACAGGATGGATTTTGGCTAGAGTAAATAATTTGTGTGGCTGCTTATCCCTGTCGACAAGGATATAGGAATAGTAAGCGATAAGACTAGAAAATAGGCAATTGTTATTATCGTTTGGTTCTTAGCTATTATCAATTGCGTGCATACTATATGCTAAGAATCACACTACCTGTCCTACGTGTATTATATTATCAACCTTCCCTATGAGAAAGGAACAGTTGATCATTTTGATTGGCAATTTGATTGGATTGACAGACATCTTGCAGATTACTAAAACACAGTTCAGGATATGTCTATGTGGGCATTTCAAAATTCTCTGTGACAACGACTGGGTGGGGAAGACTCACCCTGAATGTGAGTGCAATATTCAATAGGCTGAGGGAGCTTAGGTAAAGAATTAAGAAGAAAGAGGTCAGGTTCTGTGACTCACACTTGTAATCCTAGGTACCCGGGAGGCTGAGATTTGGGAATCAAAATTCTAAGCTAGGCTAGGGGGGAAAAGTCCATGAGATTCTGACTTACTTACTTAACCAGCAATAAGCTGTAAGTAGTGCTATGTCCCAAGTGGTAGAGTGGAAAACAACAATAACAAACAAGGACAGTATCCAGGCCCTGAATTCAAGCCCTAATACCAGCACCAAAACAAAACAAGAATGAAAAAGAGAGACAGAAAGACAGGAAGGAAGCTAGAAGGGAAGGAGGGAAGAAAGGAAAGAAGTCTGTTCATGTAGGATCCTTCCTCTGCCTCTCATTTGCATGAAATAAGTTACTTTGCTCCTTGAATTGAAGCCTCTGGAACTGTGAGCTAACATTAATTCTCCCTCCTTTAAGTTGTTTTCATTAAGCATTTTGTCACAATAAGGAAAACTCTAACACAATTGTCATCCACACTTTACAGATGCAAGAACACAGATTTTAAGAGATTGTAATGCCAGACACTGATGGTTCATGTCTGTAAATCCTAGCTACTCAGGAGGCTGAGGTCTGAGGATCACAATTCAAAGCCAGCCTGCACAGGAAAATCCATGAGACTCTTACCTCTACTTAACCACCAGAAAACTGGAAGTGGCACTGTGGCTCAAAGTAGTAGGGTGCTAGCCTAGAGCAAAAAGAATTCAGAGACAATACCCAGGCTCTGAGTTCAAACCCCATAACTGACAGGAGAAATAAGAGAGAGAGAGCTTGTATCACTTCCCCAAGGTCTCATGTTTTGTTTAGCATCTCAGAATCCAGTATCTATGTGCCTAACCCCTATGATCTATGGATTCCTTGTTGTAAGGAGTTTGGCTCCACCATGGAAGCATTAAAGAACTCCTCTCCTTTGATAAATCTCTGGAAACACTTTGAGTCAGAATCATATACAAAATGGAAAAAAAAAACCTGACACTTACTAAACTAGCAGGCTGTATGTGCCTTGTAGGGCTGCTCCTGAGTCACAGCCCTGAACTCCCTGGGGATTTTTAGATGAAAGAGCTTTCTGTGGTTGCCAGTGATGACCCTGCTGGGTGATCTTCTTGAATAACTGTTTCTTAGCCAGCCCTGCTGCCCCCATGAAAATCTTGCTTGATTTTCCCTCTTCAGAGAATCTGAAGCTCTGCATTCTGCCTGCCTGGTGGGTTTACTGGGAGCTAACTTTCAAAGTCATGCATTCTAGGGAAAGTGGATTTTAAACCATGCAGTATCACATTAAAAAGAAATGGCAGCCATTCTGCCCTGAAAACTGTTCCCTAGCATGACATTACTTTAATTCACTGGCTCCTTGTAATCAAGCTCTAATAAACAGCACCTTTAAATAAGTCCTCCACACAGCCTGCATTGTTACAATCAATTGAACGACTTAAAACAGAAGGCCTCCAAGGCTATCTGGAGGCCTCCAATGCTTCCCTCTGTTTTATGACACAACCTCAGACAAGATGTGTAAAAAGGTCAAGACAGCATGTAGGCTTTCGCATTAAACAGCAGAACACTAATTAGTTTTAGTGACAATGGGGTTTTGTTGGAGTGTTCTAATATTTTGATGCTTAGTTTTGTTTGAACCCTCCAACCATAATGCACAAAAGCCCTTCTATCTGCCAGCTTTGCCTCTGCCTTTATTTTTCAACCCAATAGCTATTATATTTTCTATTTCTCTATTTTCATTAAAAGCCTCTTCTGAAACTTCATTTCAAAAATATTTCATTGGAAAGCAGAAAAGTCACTGTATTTCTTGTGGAAGCTAATTTATCTATATAGTTTCTACATGTTTTCAAATCATAGGTATAAGTTGTGTTAAAACATACTAGGAGTGGGTGGTTTTCTAAAAATATGCATGAATATAAACTATTCAGAACAATTATACCATGTTACAAAATATTCAACATAAATGTCTAAATGTTACACTTTTTCAAATGGATTTACACATTCCTGAATTCTATTTTAAATTGGGAAGGAAAACAGTGTTGTTGTTTTTCGAGACCAAAGACACATTGTTTTTATTTTTCTATCACATCTTTTATACCTATCTTTTCTCTGCATATAGATAAGTTCCTAAAACATTCTCTAGGAGAAAGAGTTGTAACTGCAGCAAATGAGATATTATTAACAAATTGACATCTCAGAAAAATATCAATTACCATGAGCAAATAATGTACTGTCTATTGTACTTTATAGTGGATAGAATAGTATAATCTTCCATAAGCTAAGTAACAATCAGTTTTCCTCAGTTAACTTTGGAATTGCCAATTTCTTACTTGAGATAGATTTATGCCATTTTCTGATGTCATTCACTGCTCTTTCAAAATCAGAGTTCAGAAGTTTACACAGGTTATCTTCTTTTTTCGAGAGATTTTGGGGCTAATGCTCTAAAGACATCTTCTCGGGCTGGAAGCATACCTCAATGGGAGAGCATTTGCTCAAAGGCTTGTTTCATCCTCAAGACCACACATAACACAGTTTCAATGCTATTCTCCCATGGGATTACAAGCAATCATATCTGTAGGTGAGAATAAAAAAAAACTCACATTCTTCTTTATTTCCCCTGCTATGATCTACAGGAGCTGAAGTTTCATTAAAAGAAAATAAAGTCTCTAGCCCTTCATCTTGTAAAGATGTCGTCTTCATACTGTAAATCAATACACTGTTATTTGGTTTTCTCTGGACTAGACAGATCAAAACAATATAACACGTAGGAAAGTAGGTGGCATCCCCGCCGAGCCATTCATCTCAGTGGAGTGCCCACTTGAACGCTGGCTTCCCACAGTTTCCACCAGGGCCAGTTGAATTGTTAGCAAGCTAGACTTGAAGGAACAACTCCAGTTATAAAGGCAATGTGTTTACATCAAAGTGGTCACATATGTGAGTGTGTTGTAGACAAGTCGCTATGTCCAGACACTATACTAAACATATAAATGTGTTGCCTTATTTTTTCCATATAGTTTTTATTGTAATTAATAGAAGGGTTCCATTATATTCACCAGATAGAAAGGTGCATTACTTCACAAACATTGATATCCTTGGTCCGCATTTCCCTACCTCCACTCCCACCCCTCATCTTGTTTCCCCCCTTCCTTATCCTATTTCAAATAACCAAATACGCATATGTACAATACATCAGATAAACAAGGTGAAACACTGTAACCATATGAGATAACCAAGGAACAGCAAAAGAGATGAGAGATAACAGTACATTAAAGACACGTGTTGCCTTATTTTATCTTAGTAAACAGCTATTGTTTTTAATTTCCATTTTGTGAGAAGAAAATGGAGCCTTGGAGAATTAAGTAACTTAATTAGGATCATATAAGTCATTGAGTGATGAACCTTAGGACTTTAAATCAAATCTGTCAAGTTGTTATCTTTCAACTTCTTAACCACAGTATTATTCTCTCTAGCAAAACCAGTGACAATTTTGTTTTCATTCGTATTACCATGCTATTTCTCAACATTTCCAAGATCTTGCCTCAGGATGACTACAATTGAAACCTTGCTCCCTATCAACTAGAAAGTGCTCTAGGTGGTAACAAGTCAGCGGCAAAATGAAAGAATAATGACAAAATGGCCCAAACCCCATGGATTCCATTTCAGTGCGAGCATGGACAATTATACCTGTTGCATAGAAGTTCGTGTGGACTGAGTACCGATGACTAATAACATGAAGTCCAAAACAGCTCCAATGACAGGCATGTCTCTTCTGAACCTTACCTCTTTTCTGAGGCTGTACACAGATTTGGCTTCTGGATAACTTTGTGAAGTAGAGAAACAGACAAAATCATCCCCCATTTGGTTGAGTCAAAAGTTGAGGAAAATATAACCATTTCATGTTTCTGCCTCTCTGCAGTTAACACAGAAATTCAACCTGTTGCCATCTTGGTCTTGTCTTTTTGTCACTTGGCCATCAATGGCATTAAGATGGGGGTTGCAGATACACACCTGGTTTTGGGGAGCTGGACTGGTTTTTGTAAAAGTCTAGAGCATTGACTTAAAAAAATAAAACCACAAATAAGCTATATTATAATGGTGAGTAAATTATTTTTAAGAGCATAGCTACCAGAGCATCACAATATCCATTATGTCTCGGATCCCAACTCAATATTTTTAATTACTTGACTTTATTGGTCAGACAAAATGTAGAGTCAAGTTTCAAGTAATACCTTTTATTGGACTAATGGTGGAATATTGACAGATGAGCTTTGGGAATACGGAAAACTCCCCTTGAGGTCAGCAAGGGATTGACTCTGTGGAAAGGATTTCTGTAGGCAGAAAAGCCTCTCTGTCAATATGGTACAGTTTGTCCAATAAAAGGTATCACTCAAAACATAGCCAGAGGCTTAACTTTGACATTAAAAAGTGCTTGTGACTTAAAGATATTATTCTATAGGATGGAGCCTATGTAAGTCAGAGGCTTGATCTTTCCAAATTTCCAATTTCTCATTTTAGAAATAAGAAAAATAAAGCTTATTTTGTATGCTTCATAGAGTTATTGTATATCACTAATAGTGGTTGAAACATTTCTATGATTAGAAAGTATGATAAGTAGCTCCACCAGCTCCTGTGGGTTGGTGATTCAGACATGGCCAAATCCAAGAACCACACTACACACAACCAGTCCTGGAAGTGGCACAGAAATGGCATCAAGAAACCCAGATCACAAAGACAGGAGTCTCTGAAGGGGGTGGACCCCAAGTTCCTGAGGAACATGCGTTTTGCTAAGAAACACAAGAAGGGATTTGAGAAGATGCAGGCCAACAATGCCAAGGCCCTGAGCTCAAGCTCCAGTGACTCGCCTACATCGCCCACCTACCTGAAGCTCAGAAGGGCATCCATGCCTACATCACCAAGGGTCTGCAGGCTCACACTGCCCAAGGGCACAGGCCCTGGCTAAGGCCAAGGCTAAGGCTGCAGGAGCCACCCAGCTCAAGCCCAGGCTGCAGCCCCTAAGGGTGCCAGGCTCCAGCATCTAAAGGTGCCCAGGGTCTTGTAAAGGTCCCACAATGAAGACCTCTGTCTGCCAGTGTGAGGACAGGAGGACTGCTGTGGCTTCCTGACCGCCATCTTCAGGGGGAGCGGTGGCCTGTGTCATTCTCCCAATAAATCTGAGGCAGGATCTGGGGAGGAAAAAGTATGATAAAATATGTGCTGTAATTATTATTGCACACTAATATACATAAGCTACTAATGACAATAAATCTGAGTTAACAGATGGATAAAAATACTAAAAATTACCATTGGAGGAATTCTTTTGAATTCCTGTTTCAGTACTGATAATTTTTGTTTGTTTAATTATAGAAGTACTGAAGAGCGAATTCAGGACACAAGAACTCTACCACTGATAACTGATAAATTCAAGTCAATAAAACTTCTGGAGTCCTTTGGTGAGTCAAGCAGTATAGTCCCATTGTCATATATCACTATTTTCATTCCGTGGTGGGAGATACTTACAAATGAAACAAATGAACAAGTTGCTATGTACATGAAAAGCAGCCTCCGCCCTGTGGCCTTGTGACAGCTCTTGTTTCTTACAAGTGAGTATAGACTTCCTTTCCAAGCTGTCAGGATGAACAATTCCATTAGTAAATCCCTAAGAATCTGGTGGCTCAATGGTTTTCATAAGAAAAGCTGTTCCAGAAAGCTCTATTGAATCCTATAGAAGGCTCTTCTTTCATCTACAATACTTAGGATAAAATTTGCTTGATTCCGTTTGTCATCAAAATAAACAGATAAACCCGTGCTTTCAAGGAACTCAGGCTAGATTATCTCTACAGATTGATGAACACCCTCTATTTGGAAAACCATCGTTCTCAGTCCCACAGAAGATTAACCCTTTAAATAGAAGACCCTTAGAGCAGTTTAGCAGATTTGCTTAAATCTTTCTTGCCCCTAAAGTAACAGGAGTGATATTACCTATTAGTTATAACTAGAAGGTGCTATTTTATTTTATTGTCAGGATGATGTATAGAGGGGTTACAGTTAAATTTGTCAGGTAGTAGGTGCATTCCTTCTCTCACATTGATACCCTGTCTCATGCTTGTGTCCCCATTCCCCTTCCCCCCCAATCATCTTGTTTTCCCCCTTCCCTTCCCTATTTCAAATAAACATATCTACAATATACCAGGTAACAAAATCAGATACAGTAACAACATGAGATTAACCATAAGGGTAAAAAAAAAAAAGAGATGAGAAAAAACATAGTACATTAAGAACAACAATCACACAAGATAAAGCTCTTGTTCCCATATCCTAGAGTTCCTTTCATTTAGCCTCATGGGAGCTGCTATTTTTAAAACAACTTATTGGACAAGAACTTGAGAACCAGCCTACTACTTCTTGGTAGTTCTTCTTTTATAATGGGTAGCACATTGCAATCTCATAGCACTGGATGAAGATTTTTGAGAGCCCCACTGACAGGTCTGAACTGTCTGTCCATTCGGACTGAATCAGCTGAGGACTTCAGTGAGACAATTGGTTTCATGGATTCTTTTTTGTATATTGATGCTTGAAATATACTGATTAGACAAAAACAGGTTTCGCTAATTTCCCCAAGAATTCATTTCTCATTTGTCAGCTCTTTACTGGAAACCTACTATGTGCCAGCAGAGCAATGGATATGAAGTTGCTCATGTCCATAAGAGAGGCATGCACAACTCTGACATGTGGTAGCAGTAAGACAGTTCTGTGAAGGGTAAGCAAGAAAGCTGTGCTCCCCACCTCTGTCCCCCAAGAAAAGATGAAGCTTGAGAAATGCTGACAAGTAATGATATTGGTCTGAGAAAGGTAGTGCTTGTGTAAAGAAGGGTCTAGAAAGAATGGCATAGATCAAGGCCAGGGGGGAAAAGAAAGCAAGCCTCATGGTCTGTTATACAATGTCCACCTAAGCACCTGACAACGCTGCCAGAGCTACTTTGGAGATCTAGGGTCGTTTCCAAGTTCAGTTCTGTTTGAGCTCTCTGCCTAGAGTCCTAGGTGGTGGGTCAGTTGACTTTAGTACCTCTTTCTATGCCCTTCCCTGATTGGAGGAGAGAAAAGGTCTGGGCTCATCACATCTGTGGAAACAAAGACATATTCCCCAAAGACTTGACTGTTAGGAAATTGAGTCCTAAAGGGACAGAGAGAGTCATTTATAAAGTCAAAATACGGTTGTTTGGAGGGTATGAGAGGAGAATAAAGGGGTGATCGAGAGACATATTTATAAATGGATATGTTGAACTAAAACCCTTTATATATCTAGTGAAAAGTTAATAATAAAAATGCTCTTCAAATTTGTTATCATACTCAACCCCAAATTTATCCTCAGAGAGAAGGCTCACAGAGGAGAACTTATTGTCTGTTTCTTGCCAATGTTACCTCAGGCTATTATCCAAGGCATTTCCATTCCCAAACAGCAAATGCATTCAAAGTGAAAAAGGAAGTGAATGTAGGTGAAACAAAAATGGGGGCAGACACATGAACTTGGCTTTAATAGGCGGAAGGGTTCCAAAACTTGAAATATCAAGAAATCAATAATTCTCCACACAAAACTTAATGGCATTGTTCAGGCCATTCACTCCCTCTGGCTACTGTTCCGTTCAAGATGACTTCAAAGGGATAGTAATAACTAGAAGCAACTGTTTTCCTTTTTTATTCTCAGTTCACCCAGTGATTGGACTGACGTATGTTTGTTTGTGTCCATGGGCAAAGATTATATGTGCTAAATGGATAGTTTTATAATGGAGTCATTCACATATCTCTGGAAACAAGATTTTAATAATTAAAAAGATAAACACACTGCTGGATGCTGATGGTTCAAGCCTGTAAACCTAACTAGTCAGGAGACTGAGATCCAAGGTTTGAAACCAGCTGAGGCAAGAAAGTCTGTGAGACTTTTATCTCTAATTAACCACTATAGTGCTGAAAATGGAGCTGTGGTTCAACTGGTAGAGCATTAGCCTTGAGCAAAAAAGCTGAAGGATAGTACCCAGGCCTTGAGTTCGAGCCCCAGAACCTAGAATCAGCACACACTCACAAAATGCCAATGCAATCTTTCTTAAGGAGATCTGAATGCAACATTCTAAATAAGCATATCTTTGGTCTGTTCGGTGAATTGAACCCTGCAAAAATGAATGTCATCACTATTCACTCTCAGAGTTCTCACTATCAAATCAGACTACATGTAACTGACCAGATTTAAATAAGTCAATGTTAGTTCCAAGAATGCACTGCTTTCTGGCCATCTGGTGACTTGAATTTCTAAAGGTTGTTTCAAAGAGATGTATAATTTAATAAACTGTTCTTACTTTATTAAGCAACTAGATTTACTTTTTTTGCCATTCATAAGAAAACTGATAAGAACATGACCTATGGAAAGCCACAGCCTCCGCATAAAATCATGAGCAATTAGAGAAACATATCCTGGCTGAATAATGTCTCCTTTATGAGAAATGTCACAGGGCTACATTCTGCATGTAAGAGAATTGGCAATATGATGATGCATCCCTTGTATGACATTTCATAATCACATGCTGTGGTCCCTATCTGCCCCCCGTAGAATATGCCCTCTCTCACCCCATAAAACAAGCTTTCCTCAAGACTCATTTTGGATCTCTTCTAATGAGCTACATAAAGAAATTTCCCACTACAGTTGTCATTAATCGTTTATTCATTCCAAAATAAAACCTTGCTAAATACCTGCTATGTGTCAGGCACTGTGATCAATTCTGAGTTCACAACAGGAGAAACGATGGACTGGCCCTAGTCTTGACACAATTTATATACAGTCTAGTGGTTGAGACTGCAGGTAAGGAAAAGGACAAGAATAAAACAGTAGGGAGATGTACGGGAATGTGTAGCTTTGTGGGAACACAAAGCTTGTGGTTTATGTTTGTAATTATAGCTACTCAGGAGTCTGAGACATGGAGAACTATAGTTTAAAATCGGCCCCAGGCAAAAAGTCTACAAGACTCCAACTTCAATTAGCCAGCAAAAAGCTGGACAGGAGGCATAGCTCAAAGGGTACAACAACAGCACAGAAGGGGGGGAGAAAATAAAATTAAAGAATAGACTATCATAATTGAGTGAGGAGCTCAAAAGAAAAGTAGAGCTGTAGATACAAAGCCAAAATTAAAAAATAAATAAATAAAAGAAAGGAAGTCATAGAACTTGTCTGTGCTAAGAAATGCCCAGGTAGCTGGGTGCATTGGTCAGAAGGTTTCCAGAAGAGATTAGCACCGAAAGAAAGAAGCTCTGCCCTCAGAAGTGTGGGTAGGAATAATTCCATCTGTTGAGGGCTGGTGTAAAGTAAACAAAAAGAAATTCCATCTTTGCTTATGCACTGAGCAGTTTGGCTCCTCTTGCTTCTCAGGGGCTGGTTCTCTTTTGAGTGGGACCAGAGTTGATACCACTGATACTTGGGCCTTCAGGTTTGGGTTATAATTGACACTCCTCTAGCTTGGCCTTCATTATCATATGTGCCAATCTCAAATGATAAATTCTCTCTCTCCTCTCCTCTCCTCCTCCTCCTCCTCCTCCTCCTTCTCCCCCCCCTCTCCCTGTCCCTCTCCCTGTCCCTCTCCCTCTCCTTCTCTCTCTCTGTCTCCTATCTGCCTGTCTGACTCCTCTTGTTTCTGCATGACTCTGACTAGTATAAATGATTTTAACAATGACCTAAATGGCAAAAATGATAGAAAATAAGCAAACTGGCTTTTGAAGCCAATTATTTAGAACTAATCTTCAGAGAGACTCCCTAGATATATATGGTATGAAAGAGTAGAAAGGAAATGGGAAATCAGAAAATGAGATTCAAATCCAAGGCTCTAATTCCTATAAGTTATATGACCCAATGTAAACAGTGTAAATTTTCTTGGGTTTTTATTTTCTTATCTGTGAAACAAGGACAACACTGTACCTGCTCTGTCATTCTCATAGAGCTGTTAGGCTCAAATGAAATGGTAAATGAAAAAAATACCATTTAAACTAAAAGCATTACATAAATGTTAGTTATTGTTAATAAAACAAAAGTAGATGTGGGCTAGTAGAATTAATAGTATTTGATATAAGAAAAACAGAAGTTATGAATATAAAGTAGAAGATAGTTCACTTTCTCACTAGAGTAATTGCCAAAATTAATTTCTCAAAGCCTGGGAAATTTGCCAGAAATATAGGAATAAGGTACAAATTCTTATTTTTTAAAAGGTAAAATTTAAGATGAGATTAAAAGAAAAGAGAAAGAAGTGCTTCCAGGGAGTAAAAATCTGCCTCTTATTTAAGATGTCAGAGAGAGCAGGAACATGGTAAAATATGCGATCAAGAAAGTTGTTAAGAGTATTAATGATCATATAGGTATTTTCAATAGCTAAAGCATTTATTTGAGTGCTTACATTTTAGAAAAGGAAATGTAAGCCTACTGGAATGAAAATGAAGGAAAAAAGTCAAGCTGAGGTCAAAAAGCTATACAGAAATTAGATGCTAAAAATGTGTATAGGCAAAGTAGGAAGACTAGACAGAAAGTAAATGTTAGGCAGAAACACAGATGCCATTATAAGCAGCAAGAAGATGGAGCATCTTTTCCTGCCAGGCCTCTGCTTGTACAGAGATCCACTGGACTCGATTCCTGTTCTCTGCAGCCTCTAGAATGGCCTAAGGCCTAACAACAATGGGCTAAGATGGTGCAGAGAGAGAGATCGAAGATGCTGGGGTTGATCACTGAGCTGTTCAAAGCAAAAGAAGAAAACATTCACCAGCTGTAGAGTCACAGGCTGGGTTGTCATGGGTCTAAGACCTGCACTCTTGAGGATAAAGACAGTGCAGAAAGTAATCTTTGCCATGTATGTGTCAGGCATTTGTACTGGGGACTTTGACAACTCTTCTGTGTGTTGTACATTTCTGTTCTGTTCAGATCTTCTGTATGGGATTCAGAAAAGTCACAGCAAGTGGCTGGGTGACTTGTAAAATTATAACCTTTTCACAGAGACTGGAAACAGAGTATGTGCTCTCATGGATCCTAGAGGAACTGTTCAACATGTCAGTGGGTAAAGATGGGGAAAACAGATGAAGTAAACTTTTTCTGTGTGGGTTTTGGTTTTGGTTTTGGTTTTGGTTTTACTACATAAGCCGTAAGTTTTCTTGAAAGCCTCACATAGGTGCAGGTGAGTGATATGATAAAACATCCGTGGAGATGCGGTGTGTTCAGGGCTTCCATGTCCATGCCAGAGGTCAGAGCAAACCAGGTATTTGGAATATCACAGGAAGAGCCACCAAATACAAGAGTAACATAAGATTTGTCCAAGACATCAGGGTCAGCAGAGCTGGTAGATGATAGAGTCCAAGGAGATCTGGGGCTGTTGTGAGCAATGAAGCTAAGAGATGAGGGAATATAATAATTATTTATTAAAACTGAGGGGCAGACACCATGCTACATGCTTTGCCTGGGAGAGGAAACTGACTGAATATTTGTGAGGAAATGAAAGCATTCTGAAACTCCCCAACCACAAGTGCCTCCTCTGCCTTATAGGCTTAAGGAAAGGGGGAGGAACCATTGACAACTGAATGGGCAGACAAGGAAAACATGATGCAAACAAGTTTGTGGGAGATCATTAAGGTATTGTCAAGTGATCACCTGTTCAATAATGAGATTTATTCTTGAATGGAATACAACTCATGACCAGAAACAATGACTGAAAGTTGCACATCACTTCATCAGTATCAGAAGACTACCCCTGCTAAGTTCCATCTACCTTTTAAAGCTCGGTTCTGATTTAGTCTCCTCCTTGCCATAATGCATTTAGATAGACACAAGTTCTAATCTTGGGCAGGGTACATAACCATTCTAAGGTTGTTTCTTCCATCCTCATTCATTCAACAAATACAATACAAGTACTCCTGTCTGTCAGTTGTATTCTAGGCACTTGGGGGAAAAAAATCCATGGAGGGAAGAAGTAGACGTGGGCTTTTTGCTCCTAATAGAAGGGAGAGGGGACACTAGCAAATACATGGGGATGATAGTGACACATGCAGTGAAGAGAAAAGACAAGAGTGGGACACACAAAATTTAGAAAAATGAGGGAAAGGATGAGATAGGAAGAATTAATGAGATTATTAAAAAGGGTGACTGGATCAAGATATATTGTGTTCATAATCTTTATTAAATGGTAATCTCTTACAACTAAAGGTAATAAAAAATCAAAATAAAAATAAACAAGATTCCCTTGTGACAAAAGGAAGGAAAATAAATCCTAGATCTGAACATATTTCCTGGTTCTGATCTGCAACCTGGGACTTTTGGGCACACTCCTGGTGAGGGTGTGTTAGGACAGTTTTCCATCATCACGCCAAGCATAGGAGATAGGAAGTTTCATAAAACTATATAGGGGCATCTAGATGCAAGCACTAGTGATTTTAATCTCAACTTTTCAGGTCTGTGGGCCCCATTATTTGAAATTCCTGCTTTAGTAATTTGAAATGGTATCAGAACTCTAGGAAATAGAAACAAGAGTTTTATCTTGTGTGACTGTTGTTCTTAATGTACTGTTATTTATCTTCCTTTTTTGCCCTTTTGGCTAATCTCATATTATTACTGTATCTGACTTTGTTACCAGATATATTGCATATACGTTTATTTGTTTATTTGAAATACGAAAGGGAAGGGGGGAAAAAACTAGCAGAGGGAGGGGTCAGGGGAGGAAAATGGGGACAAAAATAAGAGAAGGGATATCAATGTGTGAGAAGTAATGTACCTACTACCTGACTGACAAATGTAACTCTAACTTACCCTCTATACGTTGTCCCGACAATAAAAAGGAAAAGAAAAGAAAAAAAAATGTATCGGTATTTTTGTTTCCCGTCTGGTAAAGTTGGATTCTTTTACAAGACTGCTCTGCTTTTCAGAGGCTCAAGAACAGTCACTGTTTGAGAATAGAAAACAATGAGGTATTTGCTAACTTTTCAGCAATTCCTTTTTTCTTTATTCAAAGAAATAATAAATAAAACCCAGAGACAGAAGACAGAGGTAGAGAGTAAAGTTGTTTTTTCCTATATCATTTCTTTACAACTATACTGTATAATTCAGAGCTTAGTAGGCACTGAATTTAGAATAACTGCTTATCTGTACAAACTTTCCCTAGCCGGCTGCAACTCTCCAAGTCCAACTCTTAGCATGGGTGTTGGGTAGAATATACTCAAAAATATATACACAAAGACTTAATTTTTCTCCTGCCTACAAAGATCTCCAAATCTTTACTATTCTGCACAGCTGCCTAGAATAGACAACAGTAGAGCTATTGTCAAAAAGTCTAACTGAGGAGGAGTGAAAATACCATTAACCCTTAAAAACAGAATTATCTTATTCTTTTGATTTTTGCTGCACACTATAATGTGTTTGTGGCCATATTTGGATCATATCCGGTTAGAGCCAGAAGAACATAGGAATAATAGATATCATTCAGATAATAATTAGCCATGTACTTGCAATAGCGGGATGTGAAGTCAAAGGAAAACACTAAAAATGTTGTTTTTTTGACCATGACAAAGAGCTTTTTAAATGAGTTTGAGCATGTTTTGTGGCTGACTCATGTCTAGAAGCCTTGCTGTGCTCACTAATGCTTCAACTTCTGTACTTTTAATTTCTATCTTTGACAATGTTAAATGCTAAACAACACAAGGCTTCTTATTGCATTCAAGTGCATATAGTTTCCCTCTGTTTTCTTTATGTAAGCAAATGCCACAATCAGATCACATGTTTTAGTCATTGCTGATGATTAAAGGAAATTATAAACAAGTCTTGAAACAAAACGCCCTACAATTTCACCACTGAATTTGAAACTTATAAAATGCAGCCAGCCTATAAATTCAAAATTAATCTAAATTATGAAGTATTTCTTTCATATTTGGTAAATTAAGGTTCCCACTAATGGGACAATGGATAACTAAATAGTGATAACATGATTATTTATAGGCTATTGCAGGAAGCTAAAAGACTGGTTATTGATTTCTTCTTTGTGTTTTTATATATTTCTTACATTTTTCTGAATGGTCATAAGTTGCCTTTATGATCTGAAAAAGGTTGAGAAAAATTTAGTTGTTAGAAAACAAATCTAAAACTTTAGTAGCTCATTTATGACATTAAAATCATCTCAAATGAGCTCCTAGTTAAAAATAGACTATCAAAAAAGGGTAATTAGCTTCCAATCTTTTTCTTCTTCAAAAGAATATTCTAGCTGATGTTATAACACAAAAGAAAGTAAAAAAGGAACAGACACTTTTCAGTAGTTCAGTATAGGAATTGTTTCATGTGTATTGAGAGAGAGAGAGAGAGAACTGGGAAATTCATATTTAGCTTCAGCTTCTTCACTTCAGTTAAGATGTCTTAAAATATCCACCCATTCTTCACTGTTCATGCCCCAGCTGGACATCTAGTCTGAAGTGGGGGGAAAAAGTACATTGGACTATTTTGTGGCGAAATCTATCTGCATGATGGATACTGGTTGCACAGAATCAATCTGCCGGGCTATGTTTTGGCATTTTAAGCATGGACCCTTTCCCTCCTCCTCTCTGACTCTCCAGAGATAAATTTCCAGGTTGAAAGATTTCCTAAGCATCTTCCTCTTGTTCTAATCCTCCTCTGCCACCTTGGCAGAGAGGCTATTCCTTAAGTATTTGGGTGAGGCAAGTGACCACTTAAAAAGAAGACACCCCAAGCAGCTGACTGTCTGGTATCTGGCAATCTGTGCCCCACTCTTTCTGTTTCCCTAAGTTCTCTCCTGAGGGTTATTCTCTGTTTAACTTCAAAGACAAATACTGGGCACAGACGGATACCGAGAGGGCATGGGGGCATGAGAATTGGGCCTTCGGCACATAAATACTGAAACAGATTTTCTTTGTTCTCAACAAGTGCCTCAAAAATTGTTGGTGCTCAGCAATTGTGAAATAATAAAATTGTTACTATTAACAAAAATAATAGGATTTTAAATAGAAAGGTGTTTGGGAATCATTGTTCAAGAGAAGCTATTAGGAGGATTTCAGTATCTTTTATTTTATCTTTCCAATTTGTTAAAAACATGTCTCCTAGATAGGGTGCAGAGATGTAGAAGATCAAACAGAGGAACAGATCCAAAGAGGATGTCTCCTATTTATGAAAAAACATATTTAACATCAAATACAAAAGTGGCAACCTAAATTTCCAAAACAAATTAATATCCCCATTCCAAGTACGTTTCCCCTCTATCTCGTTTGGTTTGGAGGAAGGGTAGGAATATTAGTAGGTAGCAACATTAATTAAAATTGTATTTCTGAAACTAACATCAAATTCTTGAGTATTTCCTTCCAGGCACTTTTTATTCCTCTTTACCACTTAAAAAATCACAAGAGAACCCTCCCCACAAACAGCTAAAAGGAGTCTACAGGAATGGCAATAAAAAACTGAATGGTAGGGTATTTATTATTATATTCTCTTTACTTTTGTGTATGACTGAACTTTTTCATGATAAAAAAATAACAATCCAAGTTAACAGCTATGAAGAAAGTGAGCTATGTGGAGAAAGAGAAAGTACACTCTTGGTGAGACTGGAAGTTAGTTCATCCATTGTGGAAAAGTGTATGGAGGGTCCTTTCGATACTAAAAATAGAACTAATTACCATATGATCTGGCTTCTGGGAATTTACTCAAATGATTTGAAATCTGTTTGTTAAAGAGACATCTACATTCCCAGGTTCATTGGAACAATATTCACAATAGTAATGTGATGGAATCAACCTAATCGTGCATAAATAAAATGTGGCACATAGAATATAACCCTAAAAGCAGAAAATTCTGTTATTGGGGCAACCTGGAGGGCATTTGTTAATTGAAATAAACTGGGCTTGGAAAGACAAACACTATGTGTTCTTGATTGTATAAGGAAACCAAAACAATCAAACTATGGCAGCAGAGAGGGGAATGTTAGTTTCAGATGTAAGAGATTGAGAAAAATGGAAAGGTATCAGTCAAAGTATACAAGAGTGCAGCTGTCCAGAGATATAAGATCTTCCTGTCTGCACAATGAATGTAATTAATGCTAGTGTCTAGTACGTTTATAGTGTATAGTACCTTTTGAAACTGCTGAGTGTAAATTTCAAATGTTCTCACCACTAAAATGTAAAGTGATGAATATGACAACTGGCTTGAGTTAATTATTTCATATTACTGAATACATTCTAACATTTATCTCTGTATTCCATAAATATGTGCAGTTCTAAATTATCAATGTACAAAAGAATAAAAAATAAACAGAAACAAACAAAAACAAAGCTACAATAAATGGTAGTCATTAGTGTCTTCACTTGGCCTTACAGAAAGCTGTACAATTGGTGAAAGTGTTGCTTTTTGTGGCATTTTGTTTCCTTAGCTGAGTTTGCCATAAAAAAATCACTGGTTCTTGTGAATTTTATACTCAAAGATTTGTGGGGAGAGCCACAGATTAGGAGAAAGACCTGGACTGAGATCCTGGGTTTCATACATGTTTGTTTTGGTTAATTCATGAAAGTCAGAGGCTCATTTTCTCTAGTAGAAATAGTAGTTCTTTCAGTAGTGAATGAGGAGGCACACAAAGTAGGTCTACACACAGAATCAGGCATTTGCATGTATTCAATAATTCCAAAGTCCTGCTGCTTTGGTGACGGTAGCTATCTTTCTGCCATTCTTACTACCTGGAACCTCTAATCCACATTTTTTTTTGCCAGTCCTGGGGCTTGAAATCAGGGCCTATGCACTGCCCTTGTGCTTTCTCAAGACTAGTGCTCTACCATTTGAGTCACAGCAGTATTTCTGGCTTTTTCTGTGTATGTGGTATCAAGGATTCGAATCCAGAGCTTCATGCATGCTAGGCAAGCACTCTACCACTAGTCCATGCTCCTGGCCCCTTGATCCACCTTCTCTGACCAAGGACAGAATGGGAAAAACCATGAGCAAAGAGTAAAGTCAATTTAGGGGTGGCTGCAAGTGGTCCTTGTGATTGTCGGAAGTTTTTCCAAATCTGAATAGGCTTTTCATAAAGTGCTAGGAAATCAGAAAAGGGTACAACATTGATGCCACAGGAATCTTAGGCACCCGATGTCACCAGGTCTTCTTTCTAAGCTGTGAGTTTTCTTTCTTTAATAGTTACTTTTATTCTGAGAATTATTTTATTAAAGGAATATAAGCCCAGAGTGAGGAGCAGGCTGCCTGATCTAGTGTGTGCTCTCTTTTTGGTAGTATAAGTAGTATCCCCAGGGAGATGAAATGCCTAGATATTTAGTCTAATAAGCCAATTAACAATCCTTGATTTTGAGTTCAAAGCCAATGTTAACTAGCATTCAGTCTGAACAAAACAGTGCTTCTGGGGAAAAAAAAAAACAAACAAAACAAAACTCTAGCAACTCCTTTCCAGAAAGCAACAGAAATCCAGTCATACAACAACCTCACATGCATTATCTCTAGGTCTCAAAAAGCAGTAGCTATTTAGAATAAGTATTGTATTCCCACTTTACAGAAGAAAATGAAGAGATTTGGCCAGGTTTATAGCTTGTTCAAAGGATAAAGCTAGTATGTCAAACAGAAATTCCCACCAACATACATTGAGAAACATAATAAAAAATTAACATCGTCTTCCTGAAAACAAGAAAAGCACTGTCACAATCTCTGCTCTGTTCGAAAGCTACAAATGTTCATTACATCCCAGGTTAAGAATGCAATTAGAATACTCGCAATCATTCGGGTTTATGAATTACACCCTGCTTTTTAAAAATCCACCCAATTTAGCTAGATTTTGTCAAATAAAGGCCTTAATTGTCCACCCAACAGCCATGGCATCATCTTTAACATCAACTTTGAAAGCAAGACTCTTCTGGGGAGGCTAAATCGCCTCTGACCACTCTCTGGTAGCTTACCAGCGATTAGGCTGACAATGTAAGAAAGCTTCCCATTGAGGAGGCGTGAAAGACACTGTGCATGTCACAGGGGTTTAAACCTTTGTATTTTGCTCTTACATGATGACTTTGACCTGGGGGAGTGCAGTAAAACAGACACGTCAGGCTAACAGGAGTATAAATGGGTAGAACCAACTGTTCCGCAAACAATTGTAGCAATAGGCAGCCCAAAACCTGAAAAGGCTTTTGTCCTAGGTCATTAATTCTTCTTGAATCTAACAACAAAGACATTGTCAGAATTTAGGAAGCCATTATCCCAAATATATTGATCAGAAAATCACACTTATAGAGAAAAAAAATCCATGTCTGATGATTAGTTAATTGGCCTAACTACCCAATGAAATACATGTAGCCATTAAAACATGTTTGTGAAGTTATTTCCAATCATGTCAATGTGGACAAGCCTTGTTCAGCTGAAACACACAGTTCTCTGCATATTACTGTTACAAAAAACAAATGTCTGTATTAAAGTACTTAGACAAAAAATAAAGTACTTAGACTAAATAAGTACTCAGTTTTGTTCTTATGAGATAGCCGTCATATTTACTTTACAGATTTGGCCATCAAGGAACAGAGAGGGTGACACATGCAGCAAGATGGAGCTAGGAGCAAATAACAGAGACTGAACTTGAATCTAGGTCAATACTACATCAATACCCAGATCTTACACTCCCATCTAACAGAAAGAGGGAAGTCAGAGATTAGGTCTGATTGGAAAATGAATTTTCCTGTAGCCCCAGCTACACAGGAGGATGATGGATTTAAAATTGAAGTTGGAAACCAGATTAGAAAAACAAAACTTCTCAAGATTTCATCTCCAAAATAACCATTAAAGAGCAGGCCTGGAGGCATGGCTCAGACGGCAGTTGAGCAATGTTATCCTAAGCAAGAATACAGCCCTGACTTCAAACCCCAGTACTGAAAGAAAAATTCCATCTTTATCATGAAGTTCATTTAATATTTATATTCAGTAAAGAATTAACATAATTTAAACAACAAAGTATATTATCATACTGTTCTGCACAATGTAGTAACAAACAATATCTACTCCAATGGAAGATAGGCCAGGAAACCCCAGAGAGGAATCAAACACTTGAAAATAAAACTTATACATAGAGGAAAAGAGCGGAGAAAAACAGAGAGACAGAGAGAAGGCAAAAGCCAGAACTTCAGCACCTAAAAACAGAAGGGAGGAAAATTGGTGCAAGCTTAGTTCACACATTTCTAAGTCCGCCTTACATTCCAAAAATAAGGATGGAGGGGCCAGGAGTTTGGCCTACTGGTTAAAGTGCTTGCCTAGCATGCACAAAGACCCGGGTTCGATTCCTTGGTACCACATACATAGAAAAGCTGGAAGTGGTGCTGAGGCTCAAGTGGTAGAGCTCTAGCCTTGAGAAAGTCCAAGGACAGTGCTCAGGCCCTGAGCTCAAGCCCAGGACTGGCAAAAAATAAATAAATAAATAAATAAAAATAAGGATGGAGTGGGCAGAGCAGGGAAAGAATGAAAAACAAAACACCTTGAGGACTAAGGTAGTGCAAAAACAACCGAATTAGGGGAATCTTCACAGTGCTAGTGGAGATTTCAAGGGTAACTATGCCTTTGAAAAGAGTGAAGATGATCAGTAAGAAAGAGCCCATCATGTACCAGGCATATGACTCACGGTATGTTATCTATATAGCTTTTAGATTCTATATGAAACACACAAATATTAAATATAAATATATATTGAAATCAATATAAAGTAAGTGGCCAAAGAAATAGTTCTCTGAGGAATTTAGTAAGAAGATAGATCTCACTACCCTTCATTATTTCAAAATATGAATATCTAATCCAATTATTCATTTAAAGAAGAACACGTTTTCTAATTTTGTATAATGTACAATAGGACACCCAAGGGATTCTGAGGATTCAGGAGTTCTTTTTGAAACCCCGACTCTGACCCCATGTTGAATTTCAAGTCCGATACTTACAAGCAATGGGATTTTGAGCAAGTGATTTCATTTCTTTAAGCTTCAGTTTTCTCATGTGTAAAATGAGAATAAGATAATACCCAACATCTGAAATTATATTGAAGGTTTTAAAGGATAAAATATTTATCATTAGGTACACAGGAATGCCTGGTACAGAGAAAGCACTTGGTGAAGGTTAGCTGATATTCTTTAGAGCAATGTAGTTTAGAAGGCTCTAAGCTTCTTGATGAGAGAAAATGTTATTTTCTAATTTACATGCACAATGCTTTGCACCATTCCTGGGAGTTCATAAGTAGGAATCAGCTAAGTAATTGTGAAATGACAGAAAAGAAAGAAAGAGGAAAACAAAAAAGGGGAGGCAGAAAGAAGCGTATCACACAAAACAGGACATGGCAAATTAATTTTAATCCTAAGAAGAGATTCAAGTAGGAAGCCTTTATTCATCCTTCTTTCACTTCTTCAGTTCATTTATTCATCCCATAATGTGGAATGAAGGCTTAGAGTATAACAGTGATGAAGACAGAATTAGAGTATTTGGCCTCACAATTATTTACTATACAGCAGAGACTACAGACACTGACATTGTAAATACAAGAAATAGTAGGGCCAAATGTAGACTCTTTTCATTTATTTTTTAACCTAGTTTCTTTAAAGTCCAGGCTACCATTCAGATCTGCCTCTAGAAGGGAACAGTTAATTGCCCCCAAATCACACAATTTGCTAATATGAAATATAAAATTAGTGGGGGATAGGGCACATGTGGATCTTTAATTAACCCCATTCCCCCCCCCTCCCCCAGCCACACACACAATAGTATGGAGATGAAGCAGATTGACTTGCACTTTCCTTGTCTGGCTTTTGTTTGTTGTTTGCTCTTATTGTAGTTATTGTATTAACAAGCACATATATTATGCGGTTTTCTCTGCCAGCCTGTAGGTGCCAGCCTGTGACTGAGGACTACCTCTGCATTATACTCTACAGAATACCCAGAAAAATGTGCCTGCAACTGTGCTGCCAATATAGTAGTTAGGGCTGAGGCAGTTGTGGAAGATGTGAAATGAAGCTTCACCAAAATGAAACTGGTGCTATAAGGGATCATACAGATGCCAGATTTGGAAGACCGCTAAGAAAGGAAAAAGTCTCACTAGTAATTGTATATGCATCTTGTGTATATACAAGCATACATACAGATGTATCTACAGATACACCGTTTAAATATATTAAATTAAATAAGGTATATTATTAAAGTTAATGTTAATGACTTCTTTTTTCAAAATGGCCCCTAAATTTAAATTACATATGTAGTTTACATTTGTGGCTCACATTACATTTCTACTGGGTAGAGAGGTGCCATAAATTTTCTGCTGCATAAATGAATTAAATAGTCAAGAGGCCTAGAAGTTTCTGAAAAGTCTTAGACTCGCTTGTTCCTTACATCATGATGACATACACAGCCTTCTTACTATTTGAGAAATTCCTACATGTAAGCTGAATATTATAGCCCATGTTGCTGGTAGATAAAATAACAGTAATAGGGTTTGTATGGCATCGGCTCTTCAAATGCCCTGTATTTTTCCTTGTCACAAAAAGAGAATAAGAAAAAAAGAAGTGTCAGCCATGTGTGGAAAAGCAAAGAAGATTACAATCTTATTACAAGATTAAAACTTCATAACAGAGTACATCCAAGCAGGCCAACGGAAAGGGTATGGAGAACATGCATTATATTAAACCATGAGTTATTTTATGCAGGCCTGAGACCGTGAGAAGGAAATGAGAAGGAAAATTACAGAGGCAATAGAAGAAAACGGAATTTTATAGCATTTGGAGATAATCTTTGAAGAAAAATGCTGAAAGTGATGCTTTCTATGAAAAGAAAAAATGCCCAAGGAACCAATAATTTTAAGCTGTCTAAAATCACTCCAAATTTTATGAAAGAAGAAAACAAATAAGAATAAGAGGCGGGAAGAGAGGGAAGAAGGAAAGGGGAAGGAAGAAGAAAGGATAGGGCAGAGAAAAAAGGAAGGAAGAAGAAAGGGAAAGAGGTGAAAGAGTGGAAGGAAAAAAGAAGGGAAGGGAGGAAGAAAGGAGGAAGAGGAAAACTCTAACAAACCAGGAACTCATATTCAAAATGGCAACAGGAATGCTCTCACATAGCAGGATGGTTAGAAAACCGTCTTGATTTTTCATTATGTTTATCTTCCTTTCCCAAAATTTCCATAATGAAAATTCTCCACTGCAATCAGAAAGAAAATGCAATGGATTGTTTCTGATTCAAAAGTATAAAGAGAGGAAGCAGGCTTAGCATAGTGACGAAATGACAAGCCAGAGTGAGAATGGGCAATCTGGAACCAGAAACCATCAGGTTGCTGGGCAGAGCCTGACACTTAGGAAGCAGAGAAGATCAAACAGCCAAGGGAATGATGGAGTGGGTACCAGCAGGGAGTGGGCCAGTGAAAGACCACATGCAAGAAGTTGAGACTCAACCTTCGAAGCTTGAGGTGACAGAGCTAAGGGAATAAGACAAATGAACCAACTTTCAAAGCTAAAATGATGATGGATAGACCAGGGAGCAGCTGACACCTAAAAAAGAAAGAAGGGTCCTGAAAACTCCTGAACTTTATCAGATATTTTTTTCTTGCGGCTGAAAGAGAAAGCAGGGAATGCTCAGTTAAGTAAGTGCATAGTATCTGTAAAATGCTAAGCTCTTCAAACATGATAACTTGCTATAAAAGGAAATGAGTCTCTGATAAGACTGCCTATATATTAGCTTGGGGAATCGTTCATCCTTCAGGCATTGGGGAACTTAACTCTGTTTCAGGGACTAGGGAGGGAGGAGGGAACCAAAACAGGAAGCTCAAAATTCAGTAGCAATCTCTGGCTGCCCCAATTTCTTGTACCTTTGAGCTGAACCAATGAACAGTAGGCCATGTAAACCCAATTATCAAATCACAGTGCATGATCTTGATTTGACGGTCTGAAGACATTTAAAAACTCCTGGTACCTAGAATATATTTTGATATTCAACAAAGATTTAAACGAAAAGATTTTAAGATCACAGTGCAAGCGGTGATCAGTACATATTGTCTCTATAGCATATGTATTGTTATTGAGTGGCCTTTCTTTTCAACTACAAAGAAGATTCACGGAAACTCAAGTAAGTCAGAGATCAAAAGTACACCCAGGATGGGTGCTGGTGGCTTACATCTATAATTTTTAACTACTCAAAAGGCTGCGGTCTGAGGATTGCAGTTTGAAGTCAGCCTAGGTTGGGAAGTTCATGAGACTCTTACCTGCAATTCATCCCCCAAAAGCCAGAAGTGAACCTGTGGCTCAAGTGGAAGAGCACTAACCTGAGGGGGGACATCCAGGCCCTGAATTCAAGCCGTGGCACACACACAAAGGATATCCAACAAGATAAACCCAGGTCTTAAAACTATCTGTTCCCTAAATATTAATGCAAAATTAGGTAATTCTCATTGTCTCCCATTTTTATATTTATACGATACAGTTTTGGAATAAGTAGCCTTCAGCAATACTCTAAATTTCATCCATGTAAATTTTTTTTGGGGGGATAGCAATTTTGGAATTTTAAAATTTTGTTTACATGATAGATACTGCACCAGGTAAAAGTTCAACAACCATAAGGAGATTTCTACCTTACAAAACAAGGTTTAAAATGATGAATCCTTACGATAAAAACTGAGAGCAACAACAAAAAACAAAAACACCTAGGACATTTAGATGGATGCATTGAGAGAAAGAATGGGGTTCACTCAGAATAGCATGTTTTGGGGATAACCCCCAAGACATGACTTGAAATTCCAGAATAGTCACATCTTCTGTTCTATCCAGTTTTAACTTCCTTTACTTTTGGCCTAAAGAAGAGTTTTGTCCATTAAGTGGTTAAAACTTAAGGTTATCCATCCAAGGAGTAGGAAATGAAGGTTCTCAGTTTGATGGACAACAGCTCAGAGATCCCTGATGTCCCAAAATATTAGGTTTCTCTTCTAATAATGTTGGAAATATTGCCTACTGTCATGATTAATCTGAGCTGCGGCATACGCTGATTGTAGGTGACACAGTCACAGAGCGGCGCCCGTGTGGGTTTCCACACACCGTCAAATCTGCTCCAAATGCAGGGGTGAATGGGAGAGAACTGTGATGCCAGGCCTCCTGGTGGCTAATAGATTGTGACATGCAAGAAGGAAACCTTTATTTTAATTCAAAAAACAAAAGCCAAATAGCAAAACTTATGTACGTGCTGAACTTTTTTTTTTTCTTCTTCCTCAAGTGGAAAACATTGACTTGCTAACAACTCTTGGCTGGTATCAAGGGAAAGTAGAGGCATTTGCAGATGTGGAGGAAGACATACAAAACATTTTTCAAATCAAAGGCTTGAATTATTGCACTGGGCTCATGAAGTTTCACAGGCATCTAGACACACCATTGTCTTGCCCTGAAACAAGGCCACCCTTTCTTTCTAGAAAGAAAACAACGCGATGTTTCTTACAATCAGATCTGTATGTAGCAGGGAACTATCTATATTTTGAAATTCTTTGCATTGTCTGACTCAGGGTGTGCTGTTTGGACCCGACAATGGTAACATTGATTTTAAGATTTTTGAATTTGGGTTGTACAGAGCAAACAGTGCAAGAAAACTGCCGGCTTTCAGAACTACAACAACAGTGCTCTTACATAAACTTGCTTCTCTCCTGGCTGTTTTACATAGCCGAAGATCAATACTGCTCATTCAGCCAATGTTATTAACCCCATTTATCAGCTTCTCTCTTGAAGAAAAAGAATTGAAAGCATCTTGCCGACAAAGTTATGTCATCTTCCGCTCCTTCCTTCTCAGAGTGGATCATTCACTTTGTTGTGCACCCCTCAACAATCAGAGCCTTGTTTATGAACTTACATTTATTAAGTGAAAGTATTTGAAAACTGGTGGAACATTCAAGCTCGGTTGCCATGGGCAATAGTCATGGCGGAAAGTCGTGACCTGCCCGTTATGCAGCGAGTAACTAATTGAAATGATACAAATTACTCCGATTCTCTGTCTGCCAATTTAGAGGCTGGTTCTGGTCAAGGGTCAAATGAGCTCCTATTCATGAAACATGTTTGAAGTCACTGCTACCGTAGCAAAGGGGTTGGCGTGGCCATTTCTCTTGCTTTGGGTGTTACCCCATACTGGGGAGCAGGAACTGGAAAGCAGGAAGTTCCAAACCTACCTTCACCCACACATCAAAAGCTTACTGCTGTCACTCGGTTTGCACTGCTTGTCAACAGCCCTGGACATGGTTTGCTAAACTTTACTGGCTAGAAATAAATGTTATATTCAGAAGCCACTTAGGGAATCCATCTCTTTAGCCTGTATATTTCATCGGCTCACTGATATGCCCACGGCACAGAAAACCAAAGGCCATCAACTCAATATTGAAGATTGTCCACTTATCAATTCCTATCAAGTGTCATCCTTTTCAGGTTCTTTCTGCCCTGGCACACAGACACATACCTGCCAAATAAATAAGATAAATTTATAGCCCAAAAGGTATAGAGTGAGCAAGTTCTTTCTTCAAAGCATAATCAGGATGATTATCTCTGTTTGAGAAATGACACTAAATGTTAATCTAATTGAATCTGTGAAATGTGGCAATAAAAAGTTAATAATTTACAGAGAAATTGTTCTTCAGAAAATTCTAAGTGAATGCTCACTAAATGAATTTCAGGAATTTGGCTCCCAGGCCTATAGGCTATGTGACAAAAGCAACAACTTATTTGGAATATGTTTTTTACACTACCCAAACTATTTTCTTAGAAACAGAAAAGGCATGTATGTGGACACACAAGTGTCTGCAAAATACCAAGAAAACATGCCATGTTTTCACTCATTTGTAGAATCTAGACTTAAAGACAGACAGACAGACACACACATACACACACACACACACACAGAGAGAACATAAATGCAACTGTGGGATTG
Source organism: Megascapheus bottae (assembly GCF_031878675.1). Lineage (NCBI taxonomy): Eukaryota > Metazoa > Chordata > Mammalia > Rodentia > Geomyidae > Megascapheus > Megascapheus bottae. Next base: position 42,453,806 of record NC_143514.1, on the reverse strand, counting down.
TTTGGGAAAACAAAGGAAAGGAAAGAAAATGATAGAGGAAAGGTAATATTGAAATATGTCATGTCAATGTGTGAATATATCATAAGGAAACTCATTGAAAGCCATTGAATAATAAGGGTAGAGGGGACTGAGAAAGAGAGAACAATAGATAAGGTTAATCTGAACAAATGATCATTTATGCATGTGTGAATTACCATTGTAAGAATCTTTTCGATTATTCATACCCATTGAAAAACAATGAATTACAGAGTCAGGCACTGGCGGCTTACACCTGTAATCCTAGCTACTCAAGAAACAGATCTGAGGATCAAAGTTCAAAGACAGCCTAGACAGAAAAGTCCATGAGACTATTCCAATTAACCAGCAAAAAGCTGGAAGCCGATGTGTGGTTCAAGTAGTAGAGTACCAGAGTTAATGAAAGAAGTCAAACAGGAGTGTGAGACCATGAGTTCAAGCCTTGGTACCTGTACTTGCATGCGCAGGCATGTGTGTACACATGCACACGCGCATGCACACATATACACACACACACAGAAATAGATTATAAGAAATCAAAACACATTATGTGGTGTAGGGACTAACACAAAGGATAAATTACATGGATAAACATAGAACAATGAAATTTGTTGAAACTATTTTGAGAAGAGGATAAAGAAGAAAGACAAAAGGGGTCAGTTCGATGGGACACATTGTATGTATGTATGGAAATGACACTGAAATCCCTTTGTACAACTAATATATACTAACAAAAATATCTTTGAAAATATCAAGGAAAAATATCTCCTGAAGCCAGTTTAAAGTAGAAAAGCGAAGCTATGTGTTTAAATTCCAGCATAAACTTTGACTTCCAGGGATACACCCCAACTGCTTCCAAAATCAGATTTCCCTACCACCAATTCAGGAAAGAAAAGCCTTATTTATTCCCATCGAGTTCCTTCTTCTCTTTTGAATAGAGAGTTATATAGGGATTTTAAGATACTACTAACTTTGCCATGAGAAAGGAGGTGCATAAATTTTGTTGTTGATGTAGTTTGTTTGTTTGTTTTGCAGGTCATGGGGCTTGAACTCAGCCTGGGCACTGTCCCTGAGCTCTTCAGCTCAAGGCTACCACCCTACCCTTGAGCCAAGCCCCATTTCCCATTTTTCTATAGACTAATTGGAAATAAGAATCTTGGGTCCTTTTTTGATGAAAACTTTAAAACCCTAAAAAAGAAAATTAAAGCAGAACTGAGGAAATGGAAAAACCTCCCATGCTCCTGGATTGGAAGAATCAACATCGTGAAAATGACAGTCTTGCCAAGGGCTATCTACAAATTCAACACAATACCCATCAATATCCCAATGACATTCTCTAAAGAAATAGAAGAGGCAATCCAAAATTTCATATGGAATAATAAAAGACCCCGTATAGCAGAAAGAACAGCCCAGGAGGAATTTCAATACCAAACTTCAGACTCTATTACAGAGCTATAATTATCAAAACAGCTTGGTACTGGCACAAGAATAGGCCTGAAGACCAATGGAATAGAACTGAGGACCCAGATATTAAACCACAGACCTATGGCCACATAATCTTTGACAAGGGAGCCAAAAAAATAGAATGGAAGAAAGACAGCCTCTTCAACAAGTGGTGCTGGCAGAATTGGTTAAGCACCTGCAGAAAACTAAAGTTGGAACCTTCTTTGTCACCCTGCACTAGAATTAACTCCAAATGGATCAAAGACCTCAAGGTAAAAGCTGACACACTGAAAACTTTACAAGAAGGAATAGGAGACACACTAGGTCTCCTTGGCACAGGTCGAAACTTTCTCAATAAGGACCAAGAAACACAACAAATCAGAGAAAGGCTGGATAAGTGGGACTGCATTAAACTGCAGAGCTTCTGTATGGCAAAGGACATAGCTAATAAAATTAATTAGGAAGCCTAGAGAATGGGAGAAGATCTTCACTAACCATACAACGGACAAAGGCCTCATATCTAAAATATATCAACAGCTCAAAAAATTGAATCATTCCAAAACTAATCTCCAAAGAAACAACCATCCCATTAAAAGATGGGCCAAAGACTTAAAGAGAGTCTTCTCCGAAGAAGAAATAAAAATGGCCTGCAGACACATGAAGAAATGCTCAACATCTCTGGTCATAAAAGAAATGCAAATCAAAACAATTCTGAGATTCCACCTCACTCCAGTTAGAATGGCCAGGATCAAGAAAACTAATAACAACAGATGCTGGAGGGGATGTGGCCAGGAGGGATCACTACAACACTGTTGGTGGGAGTGCAAACTTGTTCAACCACTATGGAAAGTAGTATGGTGATTCCTCAAAAAACTAAACATAGAGCTCCCCTATGACCCAGCAATTCCACTACTTGGCATTTACCCAATTGTCCAGAAACAAGGTCATACTAAATTCACTAGCACAATGATGTTTATTGCAGCACTATTTACCATAGCAAAGATATGGAACCAACCCAGATGTCCCTCAGTTGATGAGTGGATCAAGATGTGGTATTTATACACAATGGAATTCTATGCTGTTGTCAGAAAGAATGACATTGCCCCATTTGTAAGAAAACGGAAAGACTTAAAAAAAAATCATATTAAGTGAAGTAAGCCAGACTCAAAGGAACATAGGCTCAATGGTTTCCCTCATTTGTCCTAATCAGTAGAAACCTTGGGCTCTCATAGCAGAGATTTGCAATAGAACAAAAACTAGATACACAAAGCCATATAGTATGATGCTAGGATATAGAAATAAAAGCCATATAATGAGTGATTGTTGTCCTTAATGTACTATGTTATCTCTCATCTCTTTTGCTGTCCCTTGGTTATCTCATATTGTTACAGTATTTCACTTTGTTATCTGTTATATTGGATATATTTGTATTTGGTTGTTTGAAATTGGATAGGGAAGGGGGGAAAACAAGATAAGGCGTGGGGTTGGGGGGAAGGGAAATGGGGACCAAGACATGAGAAAGGGTATCAATGTATGTGAATTAATGCACCTTCTATCTGGCAAATATAATATAATCCTCCTATTAATTACAATAAAAAATATATGGAAAAAAAAAAGAATCTTGGGTCCTTTTGTACTCGGGCTGGCTTTGAACCTTGATCCTCAGATCTCAGACGCCTGAGTAGCTAGGATTACAGGTGTGAGCCACCTCATCCAGCTGAGGTGCTTGGTTCTATTATGTCCACTGGTGTAAGTCCATGCTCGCACCACCAGATGTTACCTAACTTAGATTGTCTCCCATCTCAACACAATCAAACAGAGGCAGGGCCTCACTGAATCCAGACCTTGATTCATCTCCCAGCTCCATCATTTCATTTCCTATGAGCCATAGGCATCATTCAATTTCTTTTCGCATTGAGTTTCTTGAATCCTATAGGGCACATATTTTAGCTGAATTTAATTGTCTTTTCTTTCTCTTTTTTTCTCCTAGTACTAGAAATTGAACCCATAATGCTGCACTTGCAAGGCAAGTATTTTGCCACTAAGCTATATCCCTGCCTCTATAAGGCACATTTTAATCCACTATCTGGTATAGAGAGTATATAGATCTCTTGCTTTCGTCACAACAGCTCTTCTCATTACATAGTGAAGACTCTCACTATATATATATATATGTATATATATATATTACTTAATAAAATCCAGAATTAAAAAGAAAAAAAAAGCCTTTTAGCTAAACATCCCAATTAATTGAGTAGCTTACTATTATCATATTAGTCATAGATATTCACAAATTAATCACAAAGCTTCTAAATCTCACAAATTTGACTTTTACTCACTGGTTAATTAAACAAACATAGACCCTAGAAATACAACAATGAGCAAACAGATATTTCCTGCCCTTGTCCAGGTGCTATCTTAGCAGGTATAAAAGCTTCAGACAGAGTAAATCACAGTTGCAGTGGGTGTTGAAACAGAGGAAATCAGGCAGAATAATATAGGTGTGAAGTTCAGAGCAAGAGACCAAATCTCTCCAGTTACAGAGTGCAGTCTTTACCAAGCAGAATTTGTGTCAAGGTTTTTCTTCAAACCCCTCTCCTACACTTCCCCCCCCCCCCACCCCGCCCCGCAACACACACTTTTCTTTCATTTCAGGGCGACTCTTAGAAGAAGTAGATAGAAAGTTCTGACAATATCCAACACTCCTCTGGATTTTCTTCAAACAGGACCACAGATCACCTCCTCCTCTGCCACCCCTTTCCCACTTTCAACCTGTGCTGTCTTCCCCTAAACAGCCATCTTGAATCATCCTAATCTGCTCCAACCTTTAGGTTCAGGCTTATCTCCTCTGTTGCCTGCTCCACTAAGCCTTTCCCAATTCCTCAAACAACATGCTGTTGTTATTCTTTCCTCAAGATTTCCCAGACTCAGCAGGTCCTTTGTTTGACCATTTGACTCCTGAGAAGTCCCTGAGTCTTATCTTTAGATAGACTGTAAGCTTCCTGAGGGGAGGAATGAAATCTCACGTCCAAATACTTAGGGCAGTGCCTTGAACTTGATATGGTTGATGATGATAACAATATTCTTATTTCTGAATTGGGTTTTTTCTTAAATGACCAGCCCCAAGGAACAGGGCACTAAATCACCATTAGCAGCTTAATAAGTGGGAAATTCTTCTAAATTCAAAAGAAACAGACCATGGGAATTAACAAAGATGCTCTACTCAAAATCACACATCTGGATTGCGCAGAGGGACAGGGGAGGGCTGCTCAGTGCCAGCGTGCTGGTTTAGCACTGCAAAACTCTAGGTACCATCCCAAGCACATCAAAATAATAGCCAACAAGACTGCTAGAAGCATTTGAGTAAAGTCTTTGGTAAATAATAAATTCATTTCTTCTGGGAGTAAGCTGCTGCGTTGTCATATGGAATATTTAACTTTGTGAGAAACTGCCAAATGTTTCCAAAACAGTTGTTTCATTTTATATCCCCAATCCACATAGGTAAGAATGCCAGTGTTTCTATATCCTCATCAACAATATGTATTAGCAGAGAATATGTATTGGTATGTCATGATTTTTTTTTTTTTTTTGCCACTCCAGAGGCTTGAGCTCAGGGTCTGAGCACTGTCCTTGGACTGTCTCAAGGCTAGAGCTCAACCACTTGAGCCATAACAGCATTTCTGGCTTTTTCTATGTGTATGATACTGAGGAATCGAACCCGGGTCTTCATTCATGCTAGGCAGGCACTCTTACCGCTAGGCTAAACTCCCAGCCTGGGATGTCATGATTTTAAATTGCATTTCCCAGATGACTAATGATGGCTTATAAGGTATTTGTATACTTTCTTTTGTAAAAAAAAAAAAATCTACTGAACTATTTTGTCAAAAAATTGGGGGCTTTGGGAGTTCCAGTAATCTTTCAAATGTCTTATATACAAGAATGTAAACCCCAAAAGTTATTGAATCCCCAGGCTCCACCACAATTTTTGATAAATAACAGAGGTCTTCTTGACCATCAGACTTAACTAATGTATGTATGATTGATTGATGGATTGACTGATTGATTGAAGTTTCAACACTGGGAAACAAACCCAGGGGCTTATGCATGCTAAGCAAGCATTCTACCACTGAACTACGAACCCAGTCCCTAGAGCAGTTTTATTCACAATACTAAAAATCTGTAAGCTGTCTGCATTTCCATCAGAAGAAAATGCCGTATTTATCACAAATTGTGGTCTATTCTTATAATAGAAAATCACTTCACTATAAAATGGAAATGTTAAAAGCATGCAATTAATCTCAAAATCATTATATTGTGTAAAATAATTCATATGTTATTAATATGTTTATTTGCAATTCTATAAAGAGTCAATTATCCAATATTGTCACAACAATCATGACAGTGTCTCATGAGGCCAGAGAAGAGGAAAGCAAAGCAAAGAGAGGCAGGAGGATCAAAACTCATTGGACTACACACTGAAACTGATGCATGTAATTAATGTTACATGTAGTTTTTCAAAAACTACCATGAGTTGTAGAAATATGGTTGAACTGGGAAATGAACAAGGTAAAAATATATCTAATGGTATCACCAATTTGATTTTAATCTGGAGTCTTTTTTTCAAAGTCTTAGGTTTCTTCTGTAATTTATTTAACTAATTAATTTTTGAGAATATAAAGAAGGAAAATTTATGTGGATTTGTTTATTTTCTTTTGTGCCAGTCCTGGGACTTGAACTCAGGGCCTGGGCACTATCCCTGAGTTTGTTTTTGTTTTTGTTTTGGCCAGTCCTTGGGGCTTGAACTTAGGGCTCTGTCTTTGGACACTTATTTTTTTGCTCAAGGCTAGCACTCTGCCACTTTAGCCACAGCACCTTCTGGCATTTTCTGTGTATGTGATACCAAGGAATGGAACACAGGGCTTTGTGCCTGCTAGGTGAGCCCTTTACCACTAGGCTATGCTCCCAGCCCCTGTCCCTGAGCTTTTAAAATTTTTGTCAAGGCTAGCACTCTAAAACTTAAGCAACAGCTCCACTTCTAGCTTTTCTGTGGCTAATTTGGAAATAAGTGTCTTGTAGACTTTCCTGCCCATTCTGGCTTTTAACTGTAATCCTCAGATTTCAGTTTCCCAAGTAGCTAAGATTACAGGTGTGAGCCACTGGTGCCTGGCCAAATTTCTGTTTATTAAATACTTTTCTTGAGCCCAGCACTGAACTAGGCTCAAGACTTATGTAGGACCTGTCATGAAATGCTAACATTCATGCTGACAGATAGACTTTGCCATCACTACTTTATACTTTCTGAAATAAAGCCTCAACATTAAGTTACCTGTTCAAAGTCATTCAGTTAGATGGAGGCAGATCTTGAATCTTTGTCTATTTCCAGAGCCTAAATCCTTTTCCCAGAGCCCCCTGAGTGAGCATGTGCAAGTTTTTCTGTGAGTGTACCTGTATTTTCTGTGCCCTTCTAAAACAACCCTGTAGAGATGTTTGCTCCTGTCCAATTTCTTCCCTATTCTTCAATTTCAGCTTATGACCCCTTCCCTAACATAGAGCATTTATGTCTGTTTGACTCATTTTGACATCAAATCTCTAAATGGCTTATTTAAGCATCAGATTATTTTATATGTAGGTCTTATTTTCCCAACCAGCCTGCAACATCCATGTATGCAAGAAATACACTAGCTGTAAACACATATAGATGCTGACATAACATCAGTAATTTCTCACTGAAGCAAAGCCCAATGAGTTGAAGAGGGAGTACTCAGAGAGGTCCATTTTTCATTTTGTGTACTTTGTATTGCTAATAAGACAATGCATCATTTGGGTAAGTTTTAGAGAAAAGTTGTTTATTTGAGCTCATGGTTCTAGTCCAAAGGGCTGAGAGACTGATTCTGGCAATGATTGTACAAGGTACCACCTGACAAAAGACAGGGATTAAAACAGCTAACCATATTAAAAGTACTTTCAGAATAGCCCACCCGCCAATCTATGGATCCATTAATAAATGAATGGAATAGTACATACATAAAGGCAAAGCCCTCTAAAAGTTCCCACCTGAACTACTGCTTAATATCTCATGGTAACAATTGAACTTCAACATGAGTTTAGGATGGAAAAAACTGTCTTCAAACTGCTACAATTGTTTAATAGAGTACTATAGTTTGGGCTTCCTTTATTGTACACATCCTTTATTAAGGTATTGTCTCCATTTTGCATGTACATCCATGATTTTAGTAAATGCATGGGTCTATAGTGATTACCATGGCTTTGCACTGGATCATTTCTACTGCCCCAAAGAGACTGGGTCCATTTGTGCTCATTTCTTGTTCATACTCCAGGTCCAGACAATCATTATTCTGTTTTCTAGCTCTATAGCTTTTATTTTCGGGACATTTTATGTAAATGGAATGATACAATATGTGGTCTTGTATGTCTAGCTTTTTTCATTTAATACAACATTTTTAGATTTATATACATTCTGGTATGCTTTGTGCAGAAGTTAATTATATTGTTGCATAATATTCAACTGCACAGATATACCAATTTGTCTATCTAATCACCAGTTATTTTGATGGTTTGGGATTTGGGGCTTTTATGAATGTTAGCTTCCAATAATCCTTGAAAGACAAAGACTTTGATCTTCATTGTACAAATGAGAAAATTAAGGCTTTGAACAGTAATTATCTTTTTTTTTTCCTTGTTGGTCCTGGGGCTTGAACTTTGGGCCTGGGTGTTGTCCCTGAGTTCTTCAGCTCAAGGCTACTGCCCTACCCTTTGAGCCATAGCACCCCTTTCAGTTTTCTGGTGATTAATTGGTGATATGGGCTGTCATGGAACTGCACTCCTCAGATCTTAGCCTCCTGAGTAGCTAGGATTACAGGTGTGAGCCACCATGTCTGGCTTGAACAGTAATTATCTTGCCCCAGACCAAATAGCTGGTTAGTCATAAGCTCTAAACTCCCCAGTTTCCAAGTTCTTGGTCTAGGACAGTAATTCTCAGATTTGGACATTTTTCTGAACTAAAAAATTTTAAATAAAACACATTTAAAAAAATGTGAGTAAACTTACATGTACCATCTTTTGTATTTTGTGAAAGACATAAAAAGGTAAAAAACATGGTGCTCAGAGATTAAAATACTGTATTATATGCTAAAAATTTGCTAAAAAGATAGATCTTATAGGGCTGGGAGTTTGGCCTAGTGGTAGAGTGCTTGCCTAGCATGCACGAAGACCCAGGTTCGATTCCTCGGTACCACATACATAGAAAAAAGCCAGAAATGGTGCTGAGGCTCAAATGGAAGAGCTCTAACCTTGAGAAAATCCAAGGACAGTGCTCAGGCCCTGAGCTCAAGCCCACGACTGGCAAAAAAAGAGATAGATCTTATATTGAGGATTTTCACCACATAAACACACACAAAAACAATGATGAGAGAAAATTTTAGGAGATGATGGTTTGGGTTATGGCCTTACCAATGATAGTTCCACAAGTATTTTTTGCCCCAAATCTCATGGATCTGTAAATGTTAGATGTGGACAGATTTTTACATGTCAAGTATATGTTAATAAAGTGGTTTTTTTTTAAATTTATTTATTTATGCCCATCATAGGGCTTATAAACGTGGCCTGGGAGCTTACCCTGAGCTTTTTTGCTCAAGGCTAGCACTTGAGCTACAGCTCCATTTCTGACTTTGTTTATTTATCTATTTATTTATTTTTCCTGGCTAATTGGAGATAAGAGGCTTGTGGACTTTCTTGCCTGGCCTGGCTTTGAACCATGATCCTCAGATCTCTAGGATTACAGGTATGACTTACTGACAGCAGCTACTACTTTTTTTTTTTTTAACTAAAGACGAAACAAAAAAAATCAGCTATTGTCTATCATCAGTATCATTTCATAGAAGAAAGAATAAATTTGACCCTACACATGCTATCGGTATTTTCTGAAAGAGTTGACAAAGCTTCATTCTGGGATCACCGCTCCTCATCCCTAAGCTACCTAATTAGAAAAATACAAGGAAGCTTTGCTAAACTTTTGCTAAACTGAGATAAAAAGGTTTTGAGCTACTTTTAAAAAATAAAATTTAAATCAGGACCTTAAAGGAAGGGTGGAGGAGTGGAGTTGCCACAGGAATGGGGCAAGGAAGGGTGAGCAAATAAGCCACTGTAGTCAAAAAATGAACGATGTAACTTGTCACTAGGGAGGACAGAGGGGGAAATTGGGGAAAACAAAGAAAGAGGTGACATTGTCAAGACGCATTGTACTCCTACCCTGACGTGGGGAATTGTAACCTCTTTACCCAACTACTTAATGATACAATAAAATTAAATCTAAGCTACTCAGGAGGCTGATGTCTGAAGATCATGGTTCAAAACTAGCCCGGTCAGAAAAGTCCATGAGACTCATATCTCCAATAAACTAAGAAAAAGCCAGAAGTGGCTCTGTGGCTCAAGTGGTAGAGTGTTAGCTTTGAGCACAAAGAGGCTCAGGAACAATGCCCAGGCACTGCGTTCAAGCCCTATGATAGGCAAAAAAAAAAAAAAGAAAAATTAAATTAGATTTTTAAATATCAGGGTCTTATAAACTTTGTCTTAAATGTCTTCAACAGGTCATTCCAAAAGAGCACGTTGTTTTTGTATCAGTGCCACACAGCTAAGTGGTCTCTCATTTGCAGGACTGGAAGCTTTTTTCTTTTTTAAATTCTTAGTAGGTCATGAGACTTGAACTTAGGGCCTGGGCACTGCTCCTGAACTTTTTTGCTCAAGGCTAGTGCTTTACCACTTGGAGCCACAACTTCACTTCTGGTTTTCTGGTGGTTTATTGAGGAGACAAGAGTCTCATGGACTTTCCTGCCCCAGTTGGCTTTGAACCCTAATCCTCAGATCTTAGCCTCCTGGATAGCTAGGATTTCAGGCATGAGCCATTAGTGCCCAGCTAGGAGTGGAAGCATTTAATGCCATCATATACCCAGCCTCAGTTCCAGTCCACTGAAACAAGAAACTGTGTTCCATAGATCCAAGCCTGGTCATTTAGTAACCACACACGGTCTTATCTTTTCTTCTCTTTCCCTAGGAACTGGAACATACACAAAGGGCTTAGAGAATGCATCCATGGCACCACATTTAAATCTAGATTTCACTGAAACTCAGCTCTCCTGGAGACAGAAAGGAAATGCAGAAGTCTTGCTGACATTCATTTCGTGCTTTCTGTGAAGGTCCCAGTGGAACAAATGCCATAATGAAGCCTCAGAAGAGAGGCCTGCAATTGACTCCAGCTCCCCCCAGTCATGCCTCCAGGCCCAACTAGCCCGCCAAGCTCACACTGTCACTCTCAGCTTGTAGCTATTTGTGCAAGAACAAAAGGACTTCAGTCTCCCTTGCTATTAATCCAACTTCACAAGCATGAAATTTACAGACACACACAAGAATTTATCATGGAAACCTTTTCCCCTTGTCATGTTCAGCTGCTAAAAAGTGGGAACACTCTTCAATATGAATGTTAATTTAGAAGGAGGAGGAGGAAGAGAAGGAAGAGGAGAAGGAAGAGGAAGAAAGAAGAAAGAAAAAAACAGATAACCTTCCTGCATCAGCTCCAGGGGCCTTCTGCCTGCTCCTTAGCTATTGCAGGTTATAGGTCCACATCCTGGAAATAACCTTTGGGGAAAAAATTTAAATCTTTCTGAACCATTGAGTTTGGAAAGGTTTTATTCATTTTTATTATCACCCTGAAAGTCAACTATTTTCTCTTAATAAATAAAACACACTCATAGTGTAAGACCAATCATTCAATCTGCGTAATAAATTAAAAACAAAACAAAACAGCACTGAAGAGTCATAAAGACTATCTGATTAAGTCCAAACCTGGGATAGCTAGTGGTTTTGCTCATTTAACCTGTCTCCTCCTCGTCACACACCCATCATTTAGCTGCAGGGAGGATGTGTTCATACTGAACTATTAATCTGTTTCAAAATGTCATAACATTTCCATGAAGAACTTCCTAATTTTTTTTCAGAAATTAAATGTCTGTTTAAAGTTCATTCCCTCCTGCTGTAACTAATTGAAATGAGATTTGGTTTATCTTTATGACATAGAAATGGGATTGAGTTTCATAATAATAACAATAATGATAACTCGATAGATTTTAGAAGTCGTAGTTAATAATTACAGTAATATGGGGAAGATTAGCCTTGACTATTATCACCTAAACAGACCCCATTATAAGTAGAGAAATGTGAATGTATGACACTGGGTCTAAACACCAGTTCCTGATTTTGCATTTGTCTTCAGTGTTCACTAGAATGTAGAGGAATGGCATAATTAAATAATCAAAGAGAGTATTTGCTAACTGGGAATATGTTGGATTCTGTTGTAATTATGATGGAATGAATCTAGTCTGGAAATAATACATAGTGGGCTTTTTTTCTTAAAAATATTTTTAAGAGTACACACAAAAGTAAGTCAAACTGCAGTATTTCAAAAATTATAATACGATTTCCCAAATATCATCTCATTTGACCTTTGCATCAGCCCACACAGAGCAAGGGGTATTATCCTCACTTTGTAGAGAGGGTCATTCAGGTCTTGTGAGATAAAAGACTCGTCACCCAAGTAGGAAGTGGCGGGCTCACCACCATTAGACCTGTCTCCAACTTCACTCTCTTTTCCCTTACCATTTCTCTGAGTAAGCCAAGAATGTGTGCATTGGGCTCCAGAGTCAACAGACAATTAACTTTCCCTTAAAACCAACCCAAATCAGTCTCCTACCACATATAGAAGGCTTTTCTTACCCAGAAGATAAACCAAGGACACCAACCTTCAACTGTTTAAGCTTAGCCCTGCTCCAGTTCATTATTATTCTTTTTTTTTTTTTTTGCCAGTCCTGGGCTTGAGCTCAGGGCCTGAGCACTGTCCTTGGGTTTTTCTCAAGGCTAGAGCTCTACCGCTTGAGCCTCAGCACCACTTCCAGCTTTTTTTCTATGTATGTGGTACCGAGGAATCGAACCCGGGTCTTCATGCTGCTAGGCAAACACTTTAACCACTAGGCCAAACTCCAGGCCCCTCATTATTATTCTTGTCATCACTCATATGGCTCACTGCGAGCCTTTACTGAGCACCTACTCAGACAAGACACTGCACAGCTCTCTCCCACCTTCATCCTTCGGGTCTTCGACACAGCTACAGGTCCTGTGGGATATGGTCTCTACTTCTCCAGACAACTTTACCTTATCCTTGGTGGCAAGTCACCAAACCTCCAAACTCGCCCTCATGCACACTGTTCCCTGTATGTGAAACACTCTTCCCATCCAACTAACCCTGCTCTCCCAGGTGTTCTGAAGGCCTTGGTGTCAGTGACCTCTCTCAAAGGTCTCTCAGAGCATCTGTCCTGCTTTGGGAATGTTTGCTGTGGAGCCTGAGGGCGAAGCACCATGGTCAAGCCCTTGCCTAGAGTGTACAAGGTCCTGAGTTCAATGTTCATCACTGAAACCAATCAATCCATCAATCATCAATCCATCCAGACTCCATGTTAGAGAATAATAACTATGTCTTGTCAACATTTTCGGACACATATAGGAGAGTACTGACATTGGCAAGTGACCTGAAGAGCAAATGGGGAAATGGAGTCAAGCAGGAAGCTAAGCCATAGCAATGACTAAGGAGTACAGGTTCTGGCATTCCAGTGTAACTGGATGATGGGTGGGAGAATGTAAGGATGCAGCCAACACCCTATTTAAAACAGAAAACTGCACCCTGCAGCTCTTCAGCTTCCCTCACTCAAGGCATCTTTTGTCCCTTAAAACCAATCACCTTACACCAACTATTATATTTAGATGCTCTCAATACCCATAATTATAGATATGATTTTTCCTTCAAGCTTTTCTAGAACTCTTGCACGGTGATTTTTAGATCTTTCATCCCTTTTTTACTTTTCTTTGTCTTGCCTTTTATCCCCCCTTTGGTGGAGAGGACGTGAAGGGTGGGAAGTGGAACTGTGATGGAAACCGAATGCATTTTTCTTGAACTACATTGAAGCGATTTTAAGCAACTAGATTTTCCTTACCACACATGAAATAAACTACCCTTGCTTCAGGTGCCGACATGACCAGTCCCATTAGATTAGGAGACGGCACATGTGATCTGCATTCCCCTGCAGCTGCCCTTCCTCTGCCAACTGTGAGAAGCACAGCTGACCCCGAGCCTGGCTTTTCAGTCCACAGTGTAAGAAGATCATGGTCCTCATCCCCAAGAATCTGCCCTAGTTCTGAAGGGGACAAGCCCTTTGGTAATTTTCCAATGGAGAGAAGAAGAAAAAAAGGAGTTTATCCACCTCAGAAAGGCTGAAAACTTGGGACCTCAGCTGGCCCAGCTTTCAACACTGTACAGAGGTGATGTTTATGAAGTGCCCGACACTGCAGAGAAAGGACTGCTGTACAAATATGTCACGTTGCCTTGAACACAAGCAAAGCAGGAATCATAGCCCATCTCCCCGAGATAGCGTGAGCCAAGGTGACTGCTTCATCTCCGTGTGTTTATATCTCATCAGCAGCCCTCATGCCACGGGAGCCAGCCTTGAGCTGCGCTGCAATGATTGTACAGGAGGAAGTGCTGCGCACAGGCTCTGCGCACAGGCCGTGCTCATGCCAACCAGCTTCAGGCTCATGCATTCTGGATGCTCATCAAACTCTGTGCTTAACAGGAACACCAGGAATTCAGATTGCACAAAATGAATGCCAAAACCAAAATGTGAAAGCAAAGCAAGGTAAAAAGCATCAAATGAGACTCCAGTGTGGGAAGCTGCCCATTTTGCTCCGTTCCCTGTTCAAAGCCATAATTCTTTCTCATCCCCCTTCTTGCCGAATTACCATAGCAGCCACCTCAGCACTCTCTGCACCTCAATCTGCCCTCTATTCCGCACATATAGCAAACTCTTCGTGCTCTTCAATCTCTTCTCGGCCCCCCTAGGAAGACTTCAGAGTGTGAAGTCCCTTCTCAAGTCCCTCCATGATCTGTCCCTTGCCCATCCCTCTAGCTTCAGCTCATCACCTCCCACTCTTCGGCACACACACCTATGCTTTGGCTATACTGAACCTATAGATCCCTACAGGTGCCAGTTCTTTTATGTTTTTATGCCTTTGTTTAGGTTAATCCTTCTGCCTAGAATGCTTTTCCTACTCTTCCACCTTTGCAATTCATTCACCATTTGAGATCTGTCTCCACTAGACAGAATCCACTAATACAACTCAATCCTACTCTGAATTAGAGTTACCAGACAACTGTTTCTTTTAATCAACAAGTCTTTATTGTGTGCTTAATGGAGAATTGACAGTATGGGGGTTGTTTAGAAGGGGAAATAAGCTGTAGATTTTTGCCATTCTTCCCACCAATATCCTTCAAATCTGTGCAGTCTCATGACTTGATATCAAGCAGCTTTCATTTGAGTTCTCAAAATACTCCTTTTCCCATGGTCCCTTTGGGGACACTTCTGCTCAAAACTAGCCTCCACATTGTGGAGCCCAGTTCATATGGAGAGGCAATAGGTAAGTGGCTTTTCTCTTTAGTCCAAGTTGAGTCTATTCTCAGAGGCCTCTCTGACTAAGAATCAGGGTTGTTCCAGCCCCTAGACATTCCCCTCTCGGCTCCAAAAGCAAAGAGGTTAGACATTTCTTCTAGGGAACACTGAATTTCAAGTTGGTCTGAAATCCCTCCACGGTGTACCCATCATATAATCCCTTGTCTTTGAGTGGACACAGCTCACAGTCAGCTGGATGTTCATGAGCTCAAACAAGCATTGCTCCACAGCATGTGCACTGTGGCTAAACTTTAAGGGTTGGTAGGTTCAATGCATTAGAGACATCTTTGAATTATAATATTTTCAGTTTAGGATGGCTTTATCCATTCTTAAACCCCACTGGAAACCAAGGAGTATTGGTATACCTGCTGAGTCCTGTCTAAATTTAGATCCACAACAGCTGTGTGCATCAAGAAATGGTTGGTTGTACTATGCCACTTCATTTGAAGCTGTTGGTTATGCAGCAATAGATTTAGGCAATCACTGAAAAAAAAAAATCACATCCTGAATTCTTCCCTAGACCCCAATCTTATGCGAAGGAGAGAAACAGACAAATAAATAAATATACAAGTTGTTGGATGGACAGAGGAGCTAGGAAATAAACAAGATGGAAAGTGAGTTTCAGAGTGGCTTCAGTCTATACGGAAACATCTGGGTGGATGCTGAAAGTATCTAAAAACAGAGGTTGAGGGACACTGGGCAGACAGAAGGGATGTGTCCCACAGTACTAGAGCAGGATCCTGGAAGGTCTTTACTAGCTGCTTTGTATTTACCATGTTTTGAATACAGCAGAAATTAGAGATCCCCGTGTGCAGTTTCATACCTCATGCAAGCAGTCCACGTAGCCGCTGCTTGCTGGGCAAGGCCAAGGAGTCATACCGAGCTCCACACACAACACAGCGCTGACCTTCAAGGTCTTCCAGGCAGCTCAGAAGAGGGGCCCGTTCACAAGGAGAACCACTCTGCGCCATGGCTGCCTCTGAGTATTGTCCTATTTCCCTCTCACCCGCTAGACCTGGACTCTGGAGTGGGAAAGAGCAGGACGCTGAGATATACAGCAAGTTCCTGAGGGTGTGGGGGGAAGGGAACGGAATCTTGAAGGTGGATTTTCCCACTGGAGACCTTACTCGTCTTTGATCGCCCCCTAGTGCCGAGCATAACAATGGGGATGTGTGGAATGTGGTCCCACCAAAGCCCCCCACCCTCCACGGAGGATGGCTCTGCTCCCAGCTGAGCCCAGGCAGCACCTGAGGCTAAGTGACACCGATGATCCTGAAGAAAATCCAGCAGTCATCTCGGCTACCTTATTGTCTTGGACTGGGTAGCTGCAGGTATTCTCTCTACTCTTCGGGTAGAGGAAAGTAACCAGCTTCCAGAAGCCAAAGCTCACCTGGTGAGATGAAAGATTTTGATTCTTCACTTGGGAACTTGCAACGTTCAAAGAAAGACAGTTTGGGTTTGGAATTTTGAAAATAGCCTGAGTGAGGTTGAAATCTTGCCTATCTTAACTGCAGTCTACAGGGTCTGGAGAAAACTGTCTCTCTGCATCTAGACTTACCATAGCTCAATGGAAGAGTATTCAACTAGCATAAGCCAAGTCCAACTTTGCATATCGGGGGCTGGAAGATCCTATTGAGAAATTTAGCAGACAAGACATAGCACACTATTTTTAAAAATTAAATCCAAAATCCCGAGCCTGAAAGAAATCCAAGCTTTCTTATTATAGGGATCTCACCTCAACCCCCATTACCATAGGGCACAGAAGGTTCACTCAAGGACATACCATTCAGTCCCAATGACTTACCTGTCACCAGGTGAAGCTGAGAACCTGTCTTCTATCATATTCCCTGAGTACAAGAAATAAATACCAACAACTACCTGCTCAGAAGTAGGACCAAAAAAACACAGTGAAAGTAAAACTAGACAAAATCCTCAGTGGATTATCCTAAGACAGCCACCAACCCTCTAACTACTCCCCAGTGTGCAACCTAATTATTCAACAAATAAAAACAAGTTTCTCACCTGCCAGCTGCCATGATAAACTGAGGGCTTCTCAACATTGGCCCTATTAAAAGTGTGGACTGCATCCAGTGTTGTGTCAGGGATAGGGAGAGGGAAGATAGAGGACATATTGTGTATTCTGAAGCATTTCTCCACCTCTTTGACCTCTGCATGCTAAATACCAGTAGCATTCCCCCATCCAAGTTATGACGTTCAAAAATGTCTTCTGCCTCCCAAATTAATAAGCCAACCAATAAAGGGGCAAAGAGAGAT
Organism: Megascapheus bottae; assembly: GCF_031878675.1. Lineage (NCBI taxonomy): Eukaryota > Metazoa > Chordata > Mammalia > Rodentia > Geomyidae > Megascapheus > Megascapheus bottae. The sequence goes on along the minus strand of NC_143514.1, from coordinate 42,436,509 downwards.
TTCTTAGAAGGAAAAAGGGCAAATAAACAAACAGGAAATGCTCAATGTCCCTGGCCAAAAGGAAAAATACAAATCAAAACAACCTTGAGGGGCTGGGGGCAGGGCCTAGTGGCAGAGTGCTTGCCTAGCATACACGAAGACCTGGTTCAATTCCTTGTTACTACATACATAGAAAAAGGCAGAAGTGGTGCTGTGGCTCAAATGGTAAAACTCTAGTCTTGAGAAAACCCAAAGACAGTGCTCAGGCCCTGAGTTCAAGCTCCAGGACTGGAAAAAAAAAAACTGAGATTCCATCTCACCCCAGTTAGATTTGCCAACATCAGAATTCAAATAACAATAACAAATGCCAGCAGAGATGTAGAGGAAAAGAAACCCTATTGCACTGTTGGTGGGAATGTAAACTAGTATAACTACTCTGGACAACAATCTGAAAGTTTATCAAGAAACTAAACATAAATCTTCCTACATCCCCTGCAGATTATTCTTGTGCATCTACCCAGAACTTTCCATGTCAGCATATAATAAAGACACTTGCACATCCACATTCATTGCTGCACTATTCATAATAGCCAAACGATGAAAACAGCCCAGCTGCCCCAATAGATGAATGAATTCCCACACTGCGGTACCAATACATTGTAGAATTTTACTCATCCATTGGAAAGAATATTATGATATTTTCAGGGACATGGAACAAATCATGTTAAGTGAGGTAAGTAACGTTCAGAGAGACAAATAGCACATGTTTGCTGTCATCTGTAGAAGCTAGATTTAAAATGGTGTAATAAATTATGTAGGACTCTAGACAGTCACACACAGACTGAAGGAGGGTACTCTCAGAGAAGGAACCCCAAGACATAAGTCTTCTGAACATTACACTACTATTTATTAAAACTAATTCCAAGAAATGGAAACATGAAGACTGGGTTGTTATTGTTGCTGGTGGTGGTGGTGGTAGTGGGGGTGGTATTGTTGTTTGGCTTTGCCTTTTCCTTTTCTTGTTAGGGAAGCATGGGGGATGTACAGAAAGGAAGGGCATAAGAATGAACAAATAGGGGCCGGGAGTTTGGCCTAGTGGTAGAGTGCTTGCCTAGCATGCATGAAGACCCGGGTTTGATTACTTGGTACCACGTACATAGAAAAAGCCAGAATGGTGCTGTGGCTCAAGTGGTAGAGTTCTAGCCTTGAGAAAGCCCAAGGACAGTGCTCGGGCCCTGAGCTCAAGACCAATGACTGGCAAAAAAAAAAAAGAATGAACAAACAGGGGAACTCTATGCTTAGTCTTTTGAGGAATCACCATACTGCTTTCCAGAGTGGTTGAATGAGTTTACAGTCCCAACAGTGTAATCCCTTCTGACTGTACTCCCACCAACATCTGTTGTTATTAGATTTCTTGATCATGGCCATTCTAACTGGAGTGAGGTAGAATCTCAAGGTTGTTTTGATTTGGATTTCTTTTATGGCTAGAGATGTTGAGCATTTCTTCATGTGTCTATAGGCCATTTTTATTTCCTCTTCAGAGAAGTTTCTCTTTAAGTCTTTAGCCCACCTTTTAATGAGATGGTTGTTTCTTTGAGGATTTGTTTTGGAGAGATTCAATTTTTTTAGCTGTAGATATATTTTAAATATGAAGCCCTTGTTTGTTGTATGGTTAGTGAAGATCTTCTCCCACTCTGTGGGCTTTCTATTTAACTTGCTAGCTATGTCCTTTGCCATACAGAAGCTCTGCAGTTTAATGCAGTCCCATTTGTCCAAACTTACTTTAATTTATTCTTTCTGGACCTTTGTTAAGAAAGTTTCGACCTGTGCCAGTGAGTCCTAGTGCATCTCCTATTCCTTCCTGTAAAGTTTTGAGGGTATCTGCTCAAGGTCTTTGATCCATAGAGCTCCCCTATAACCCAGCAACCCCACTCATTGGCATTTACCCAAATATCCAGAAACAAGGCCATACTAGCACAACAATGTTCATTGCAGCATTATTTACCAAGCCAGATGTCCCTCAGTAGATGCATGGATCAAGAAGATGTGGTACTTACACACAATGGAATTCTATGCTACCATCATTGCCCCATTTATAAGGAAATGGAAAGATTTAGAAAGAATCATATTAAGGGAAGTAAGCCAGACCCAAAGGAACATAAACTCAATGGTTTCCCTCACTTGTAATGATTATTTCACATCTAGAATTCTCCTAGCAGAGGATCACAATACCTCAAAATCTATGTACATATGCTCATAAAGGATGAGACTAAATGAAATGAACTCTAGGTTATGGAAACAAGAGCTTTATCTTGTGTGATTGTTGTTCTTAATGTACTATGTGAAGTTATTTCTTTTCTTTTATTTTTTTTGCCCTTATGGTTAATCTCATGTGGTTACTATATCTTACTTTGTCACCTGGTATACTGTATATGCATTTATTTGAAATAGGGAAAGCAAGGGGGAAAACACAAAGACTAGGAGAGGGTTGAGGGAGAGAAAGGGGGACACAAACATGGGAATGGGTATCAAGTTTCGAGAAGTAATGCACCCACTCCCTGATGAATGTAACTGTAACCCCTCCACACATTATCCCGATAATCAAATACAATTTAAAAACAGTGAACAAATATAGCCATGTATTTATTATGCGCTATGTGGAAGATGGTCTATGCAACTTGTGGGCAAGGATAAGTGGAGGAAACTGAGGGAAAGAGAAGGAAGGGGTGACACTGTCCAAAAAAATAAATGTACTCATTATCTGTCTTATGAAATGGTAAGCCCAACTCTGTATAACACCCAAATGAGTCACATAGAGCTTCTCATGTGAAAAAGCAAATTTTGAGCAAAATTATGAGACATTTATTAAGCCTGTAAGAGAAGACAAGGATTTGATGGCAAAGACTTCCTGGCTTTTACTTTTCTTTCCTCAAACAACTTTAAAAAAAATTAAGATGTTGGCCAGGCACTAGTGGCTCATGCCTAAAATCCTAGCTACTCAGAAGACTGAGGTCTATGGATCATGGTTTGAAACCTGCCCAGGCAGGATAGTAAATGAAACTCATCTCCCAATTAATCACCAGAAACCCAGAAGTGGAACTGTGGCTCAAAGTGGTAGAGTGCTAGCCTTGAGTGAAAAAGCTCAAGAACAGTGCGCAGGCCCCGAGTTCAAGCCCCACAACTAAAAAACGAAAAGAAAAGAAACAAACAAAGGTAAGATATTTTCATCGGCATACCTTACCTCTGGCGGGGAAGGGAAGGTTACTTTGATATTTCCATTCCTGTAATAATGCCTCCCAGCAGCATTACCCCCTCAATGATTTCCTTTATTCCCCTTCTTAAAACCTTTTCAACAGGTTTCATTTTTTATTTTCATACACGCATATGAGTTAACTTGACCATATTCACCCTACATACGTAGGCTTTGTGGGGCATTCAGCATGTATGGCAACAGCTGAGTTCTGCCACTGTATGATCAAAGCAACCAGGAACCAATCAGCTAATGAATGTGTTTGTGTTCTGATGAAGCTTCACATGTGAATAAGCAAATTTGAATTTTGATGTGATTTTGACCTGCCACAAAATATTACTCTTCTTTTGATTTTGTCTTCTAACATTTTAAGTGCAGGGGGAAAAAAGGCTGTATTTGGATCATGAGCCTAGTTTTCTAACTCTTTATAGAGACCATGTTGCCTCCCAGGCCTCTAATCCTCCTCCCTCCTCAACTCAGAGAGATGAGTGAAATTCCGGGTGGTAGGATTGCAGACTCTAAGACTCTAAGATTCAATACTTGAACCCTTGCTGCCAGCTGAGCCATGCAGGCAATGGTCTTTATTCCTCAAAGTCCTCCCCACTTGTGGAAACTCTGGCTCTCCATGCCCAGCTCTCCTAATGTCTTTTCTCTCACCATAGCTCCGCACTCTGGCTTCCAGGGAAATTCTAGATCATTTCAGAATTAAGTTAGGTGCCAAATAATAAAGTTGGTCCATTCCAGGAGGGCAATTATCTCATCTGCTAATGAAAGAGCCGTCACATATCATAGCAAAATCTCATCTGGTATATTCATTACAGGCAAAATTAAGATAAGTGAAACTTGCCTTATCCCCTTATTAAGTCAGACAAATGACTACATATATTTCCCAGAAAAGAGGCTGTTTAGAAGAACGAATCTCTATATTTTACAAATGTACTTCCCATTTCCCTCTTACCAAGGATATTCAGACAAGCTTGTCTGGCTGTAAATCACAGTGGGTCTAGTTGCTGCTCTCTCTCTCTCTCTCTCTCTCTCTCTCTCTCTCTCTCTCTCTCTCTCTCTCTCTCTCTCTCTCTCTCCCTGCCTCTGTCTCTGTCTCTTTCTCTCTCTTTCTACTTCTATCTTTCTCTCTGTTTCTTTCACCCTCACTCACTTTCTTCTTTCTCCAAATAAGACATGGCCTAACATCTAACATGTGGCAAGATCTGAGAAAAGTTTCCACAAATTGGCAAAATTCTTTCTACATGAATTTGTCATCTAATCTTCTTGTTAAATAAGAATAGATCATTTTCCCCAAATGAATGCTATAAACAGGCATAGAAAACATAAATAATTCTAATACTGTTCTTTAATTCCGCTTGCAATTTCCCAAATTCCAGACTGATGGCAACATAGTAAGCCTATTCTACTGCATACCATATCAAAATGTCTATGCTTGGTTGAGAAATCCACACAGCCAGTGGTGCTGAAAAGCCCCCAAACGCAGTTAAACTTGCCCGATTTTATAAGAAAAGATAAAAGTCATTGCTTTGTCATAGTATCTGCAACATTTATGCCTGACCATGTGCTAAATACAATTATGGGCTCTTACACAAGTCCAAACTTTGTCAGTTTGATGATGGACAGGAGGGTGGTGGTAACGATGATGGGATTAAGCACATAACCGCTGCCTGTTGTTGAGCTAAGTGATCTGCTTACATGACCTCATTTAACCTTCCCCCCGGCCTAGCAATGTATGAGATAGGTGTTCTTATTATCCCTATTTTATAGATAAAGCAACTGAAGTTTGGTTAGATTCACTGAACAGTCCATGGTTATGTAGCTGGTATGTAGGCAGATCCAAGATATGAACCCCAAAAGGCTGACCTGCTACATTGGAGAATATACATACATCTCCATCAAGCAATGCTAAGAGAGAGAAACAGCAGCAGAGGAACAGAGAAAGCACCATGATCCTTAGAGAGGGAAAAACACTTTAACCAGAACAGTCAAGGAGGATTCCAGAACAACCTTCTCTTCAGATCTTCAACTTTTTTACATCTACGAGTAAGGCCACATTCACAGCTTCTAGATGGGCATGATTTTAGGCGGGGAAGGAAGAGAGGTAATATTCAACTCATAGGCACTATAGTGACTTTGTTGCAGCACTGTCTTGTGGAGCCTAGACTGCCTCACACTTGCCCTCTGCTTGCTTCACCTCTTAGCTGCTGGGATTACCAGAACATGCCACCACATCGTCCATTGTTTTTAGACACACACTTTTTTTTTGCTCAGGGCCTGAGCACTGTCCTTGTGTTTTCTCAAGACTAGAGCTCTACCACTTGAGCTATCACACCACTTCTGGCTTTTTTGGTGTATGTGGTACCGAGGAATTAAACCATGGTCTTCATGCATGCTAGATAAGCACTCTACCACTAGGCCACCCTCCCGGCCTAGACACACACTTTAATACAGAAAATTCTGAAGAAGAATCACAAGAATTAGTATTCCAAGTGTAAAACTCTGTAATACCTAATCTTTCCTTCTCCACAGAAACCACTGTTTTATGATGAACCATTCATTACAAATAAGTAACCCACAGTTTCTCAGAATTATCACTCGTTGTATAAATAAATTAAAATCTATAAAAGACAAGATAATTCCTGACCCATAGAATGTAGGAAATAAGGTAGATAAGAATGAAATGAAGTGTGTGTTTTGGAAGAGGTAGCTGTATTATATTGTCCATTGTGTAGATAAGGAACAAGTCCACTGAGATTCAGTTAGCATGCCATGATTCTAATTTGTATTGTTGAACAAATTCACTGTCTGCATCATGGAGTCTGGTGCCCAGGGGAAAGCTGGGAAGAAGTAGCCACCAGACACATATGCTCCACCCCACTCAGGAGCTAAGACCTTCAGGATCCAGGCAACCCTGCAGAACACTCCTGATAATAAGAATATACTCAGCTGGACACAGTGGCTCAGGCCTGTAATCCTAGCTACTCAGGAGGCTGACATCTGAGGATCACGATTCAAAGTCAGCTGGGCAGAAATGACTGTGAGACTCTTATTTCCAACTAACCAGCAAAAAGTCAGAGGAAGTGGAAGTGTAATAGAATACCAGCCTTGAGGAAAGAAAAAAAAGCTCAGGAACAGTGTGCAGGCCCTGAATTCAAGCCCTCAGGAATGGCAATAAATGAATAGTTCTTCATAAAGGCTGAGAAAGGAAACACCTGACCTGAGGTACAGATGAGGTGCCATTTCTCACCACTACCACAGCACAACACACAAAAATGGAGTAATTGGAGCAGGAATTTGGAAGTTACAATACAACGGCAGGTACCTGAATCTATCCATGGATACAAAAGAAACATATAAATATTAGTTTGTAAAGAGGCACCCTCCCCTACTTTTCCAGATTGTCTCATTTTCTAGATATAACACACTCTCATTTTATAGCAGAAAAGGCAGAAATTGCTATTCCTAAGGCTGAGAAATGAACATACATAGTTGGCCACATACACTGAGGAGAACTCAAATTGTATCAGCCAAACCTAGCAGAGGTCAAGGACACTAAGGGAAAAGCATGCAGAAACAACATGATAAATAATAATAGTAATAAAGGGACGATGGCATTTTGGGAAGGTGACTATGTCGGTGATGGTTAGGAACTTTCATTAGGAGAAGAAGATTAAATGGAATGATGAAGGAGAGGAGCTGTTAAATGAATACTCTGAATCAGTATTTATTGAGGAAGACAATGGGGAAGTTCCTGTTTCAAGGACAGGTTTTATGGCAAAGCAGAGAATGGCCTTGACAGAGACTCTTCAGTCTCTGAGGAGAAAGGCATAGAGCAACTTGAGGGATTCTGTGCAGTAAATCACCAGGACCAGATGGTATTCATCCATGGGTTCTGAATGAGATAAAGTGGGAAATCATGGGTTCCGTGACAAGGATATATAATAGATGCTTAAAAACAGCCAATACCCCGAAGATTGGAAAGTCATTAATATGGTATCAAATATGTGCATGAGGAGGGGTGTGTGTGTGTGTGTGTGTGTGTGTGTGTGTGTGTTCCTTTGATGTTACAGGGCTTTTGAGGAAAGGCAGAAGAATTTAGTTTGCTTTATTTTCTCCATCATCCTTTTAAAAAAAACTCTGAACCAGGAAAATTCCTTGGTAAGAAAAACAAAGAGCAGAGTTTTAAGCAGTGAAAGAGCATCCAAAGAGTCGGAGTTCAAGAGAGGCTTAGTGATGTTTACCTGGTTACATCCCTGCGAGACACTGGGATATGAAGATGAATGAACATGCCTTCTGTCATGGAAAGGCTTGTGGGCTAATGGCTTTGTTGTTTTCATGGGCCTGCTTCAGGTGGCAATTGGCAATGACACTTCTTAGGTACCACCAGAGGACCAAGAACCATCTGGTAGTCTTTTTTTCCCCCTAACAAAAGCATGAAGAAAACTTTCCAGTCCTCAGATTTATATCTCCATCCCATAAAAGTTGATCTCTGAACCCCAGGACCTATGTAACAACAACAGTAATGCTAGAATGGCTGACATTCCTTGAGCACCTACTGTTGTCCAGGTTTTTGCTCAATTCTTCATTTCTATCATCTCATTTAATTTGTGTAAGACTCAATGCATGCTAGACCTGAAACCTGACAATTCCAAAGTTCATGCTTTTAACCATCACTCTGTACTTTTTGTCTGGATGTATGTTTTATTTACACAGAGAAGGGAAGTTTCACAAAACAACTCTTGTCCTTCTTACAGGCCCTCTTTTGATTCATTAAAAGAATGATGTCCCCAAACCACAAATTGATTTCACGGCCCATCAAGGGGTCACAGCCCACCATGTAGCTAGAGAAACAATAGTAATTAAGTAAATAGCCACTTTCTCTTTTGCGGTGAGGAATTCAAAGTGAAATGTAAGCTCTGGAATTACAATTTCAATGCAATGAGAAAGTAAATCAAACTACTTTCAAGTTGTCTTTGTCATTCATTGAAGATGTTTTTATTAAGAGGGAAGATATATATATATATATATTTACTTTCCACTTCCTTTAATAGCTAATCATTTTTCATATTGAATCTCCTGAGAAGAACTACAAGACTTAGAAATTCAGAGAGACTTCGCTGAAGAAGAAATAAGAATGGCCTATAGATACATGAAGAAACGCTCGACATCTCTGGCCATAAAAGAAATGCAAATTAAAACAACTCTGGATTCTACCTCACTCCAGTTAGAATGGCCATGATCAAGAAATCTAATAACAACAGATGCTCAGATGTGGCCAGGAGGGATCACTACTACACTGTTGGTGGGAGTGTAAACTCATTCAACCACTCTGGAAAGCAGTATGGCAGTTCCTCAAAAGACTAACCATAGAGCTCCCCTATGACCCAGCAATTCCACTACTTGGCATTTACCCAACCGTCCAGAAACAAGGATATGCTAAACCCACTAGCACAACAATGTTCATTGCAGCACTATTTACCATAGCAAAAATATGCCCCTCAGTAGATGATTGGATCATGAAGATGTGGTATTTATACACAATGGAATTCTATGCTGCCATCAGAGAGAACCGACATCGCCCTATTTGTAAGGAAATGGAAAGACTTGGAAAATATCATATTAAGTGAAGTAAGCCAGACCCAAAAGAGCATAGGCTCAATGGCTTCCCTCATTTGTAATAATTAGTACAAACCTCAGACTCTCCTAGCAGAGGACTACAATAGCTCAAAACCTAGATACGTAAGGCCATATAGGATGAGGTGAAATGAAAGGACCTACACGAGCTATATAGTGTGGGATTGTTGTTCTTAATGTACATATTATTTCTCATCTCTTTTGTTGTCCCTTGGTTATTCTCATATTGTCACGGTATCTCACCTTGGTATCTGGTATATGTTTATTTGAAATAGAAAAAGGAAGGGGGGAAAACAAGATTAGGGGAGGGGGAGAAATGGGGACAAAAACATGAAAAAGGGTATCAATGTGTGTGAAGTAATGCACCTTCTATCTGGCATGTATAACTGTAACCCTTCTATTAATTACAATAAAAAAATGAGAAAAAATAATTATAAAGTCATTTCTTTCAGCTTTCTAATGTTCTTTTTTTGTTGTTAAACCCCTTGTTATATGTTCAAAGGAGCTGCACCAGACTTTCACTGCTACATATATTGTATTTTAGCCATATATTATAAAATGTACATAACCTTGTATAATGTGTGTATATATGTATATGTATGTATATTCAGCCAAACATTTTCAAAAGAGAGAAAACATTTATCATTTGTCTTTCTGACTCTGGTTAACTTCACTCAATCTGATGTTTTCCAGATCTATGTTTGTGGGTGGTGGTGGTCATAGGGCTTAAACTCTGGGCCTGGGCACTGTCCCTGAGCTCTTCAGCTCAAGGCTAGTGTTCTACCACTTGAGCCACAGTGCCACTTCTGGCTTTCTGGTGGGTAATTAGAGATAAAAGTCCAAGGACTTTGGTGCCTGGGCTGGCTTTGAATCTTGATCCTGAGATCTCAATCTCCTGAGTAGCTAGGATGCCAGGAGTGAGCCACGAGTGCCCAGCTTCCAGATCCATTCTTTTCCCTGAAAATGACGATAGATAGATAGATAGATCCATTTAACAGCTGTACAGCATCTGAGATGTGTCCATAACTTGGCTATTGCAAATAGTGTTGCAGTGAATGTAGGTATATAAGTGCCACCATTATATCCTGATGTACATTCCTATAGATAGATCCTTAAGAGTGGTATCACTGGATCATAGGATAGTTTTAATTTTTTTGAGGAAATTTCTTACTGACTTCCACAGTGATTACACTAATTTATGTCCCTACCAACACTGTACTAGGGTTCCTTTCCCCCAGACATTCACCACCACTTGTTGTTCATGTTCTTGATGATGGTCATTCTGGTTTGAATGAGATGAAAACTCACTGTTGTTTTGATTTTTATTTCCTTTATGGCCAGAGATGTTGACTATTTCTTATGTATTTATTACTCATTTGTATTTCTTCTGAAAGGTATATGTTTAGCTCCTCTGTCCATTTATTAATTGGGTTATTGATTCTTATGGCAGTTAATTTTTTTTTTTTGCCAGTCCTGGGCTTGAGCTCAGGGCCTGAGCCACTGTCCTTGGACTTTCTCAAGGCTAGAGCTCTACCACTTGAGCCTCAGCACCACTTCCGGCTTTTTTCTATATGTGGTACCAAGGAATCGAACCCGGGTCTCCATGCATGCTAGGCAAGCACTTTAACCACTAGGCCAAACTCCCGGCCCCAGGCAGTTAATTTTTTAAGCTCTCTCTTTCTGTTTTAGTAATTAGTCCCTTAGGAGGGGTCAGACAAATGGAAGAAGGAAAGGTAGATAAATGTAGTCCTAATACTCAATGTACAAAGAATGGAGAAGGAGATGGCATTGATCGAGATGCATTGTACTATAACCTGATTTGTTGGATAGCAATCCCTTTATACAACTACAGAAAGATAATAAAATATAATTTTTTAAATATTCAATTTATATATGTGAAAATGGAACTAGGAAGCTTGTAATACTTCTGGATAAAGGGTAAGTTGGGAGGCAGGAATGATAGTAGGGGTTACTCTGATCAAGACACATCACACACAATGTCACAGTTAGGCTTACCATACTTCTAAGAGATAAGGACTAGGAACTCTTGTCCCTCAGCTGTCACTTGCCCTGCACAGCTGCTTCTGTTGTCCTCACACTATACTGAACCAAAAAATAGAGATGCTTCTGAAAAACTAGAGGTGCTATAGCTCTAAATTGACAGTTTTTCTTAGTGAGACATATATATTACCTGTTTGAGAAATGTACAAAAAGTCTCTTTAATAATACTTCAACTATAGAATGGATATGGGAAGGAACTAGTTGTTGAATAATTTTAAAAAGAAAATAAAAGTTCCAACTTAAAAAAAATCATTCTTTATACCGATCTGAAGTCTGATCACCTGCAGTTTCTATCCACTGATTCTAGTTCCAACATGTAAGACTCTCTTCCACCAACATTCTTGGAATGTTTGGGGACACAATTACATTCTTCCCAGATGTTTTCCCATTCAGCAAAAATTAACATTTACAGTTCTTTCAGTTATGAGTAAGTACAGAAAGCTCAACCAAGTCCACCTAAGCAAAAAGGAATTTTCATCAACTTATACAATAGAAAAGGCCAGGGTTGTTCTCTCAGCCTCTCCTCCATGGTAGTTCCAGTCTTTTTAAAGAATATTTGTTTGCTTGTTTAGTCAGTCATGGGACTTGAACTTATGGCCTGGGCACTGTCCCTAGAGCCTGGCTGCAGTCTTTTTTGTAATATGGCTGATGTAGCCTCAGAACTTAACATCTGATGAATCAATACCAGCAGAAAAAGTGAGTTTCTTTCCCAGAAATTCTTTTTTTGGGGGGAGTGAGGAAGAAATTTTTAAAAAATAATGATTTTAGCCAAGCACTAAAGTAACTCATGCCTGAAATTCTAGCTACTCAAGGAAACGGAGATCTGAGGACTGTGATGCAAAGAAAGTCTGGACAGGAAAGTCCATGAGATTCTTATTTTCAATACCAACAAAGCTGAAGTACATCTGTGGTTAAAGGGGTAAACTGATAGTCTTGTACAAAAGAAGCTCAGGGAAAAACTCCAGGCTCTGCATTCAGGAGTGCGCGCACATGCACGCGCGCGCGCACACACACACACACACACACACACACACACACAATCTTTTCTATTTCTTTGGTTCTGACTGGGCCATGTGCTCCATCTTTTGTCTCTCGGCCATCTCTTGCCTTGCACAGCTGCTTATGTTGTCCTTGAGTCAGAATTAGACATCCTCAGGGCCGGGAGTTCGGCCTAGTGGTTAAAGTGCTTGCCTAGCATGCACGAAGACCCAGGTTCAATTCCTTGGTACCACATATATAGAAAAAGCTGGAAGTGGTGCTGAGGCTCAAGTGGTAGAGCTCTAGCCTTGAGAAAGTCCAAGGACAGTGCTCAGGCCCTGAGCTCAAGCCCAGGACTGGCAAAAAAATAAAAAAAAATAAAAAATAAATAAATAAATAAATAAGAAAGAATTAGACATCCTCAGAATACCTCCTGGCCCTGCTACTCTAACTGTGATGATTCCTGCTCTTCATGACTGACTTCCTTTAAGACAGGGAATATTTTGACATCTCTCGATATCTCACACCAAGAAAAAGGTACAGTTGTGCTGGGAATGCAGCTTAGTGGTAGAGTATTTGGCTAGTGTGCATGAAGCCCTGGGTTTGATTCATCAGTACCACATAAACAGAAAAAGCCAGACGTGGTGCTGTGGTTCAAGTGGTAGAGAGCTAGCCTTGAGCACAGAGAGGCTCAGGGACAGTGCTTAGGCCCTGAATTCAAATCCCAAGGCTGGGGGGAAAAAAGACAAGACAAAAAAAGAAAAGGAGACAGTCTATGACTGCTCTCTGAATGAATTCTCCTGAGGCCATGAAGAGGTACAACAACTAACGGGAGTTAGGATTACAGGTGTGAGCCACCACACCCAGCTTTGATCAGCATCTTTCTCCATCTAAATTGATATCAGAATCAACATCCACAAAAGTCACTAAAAAATAATTACTTTGCATTTCCTTGGTGCTTTGGTGCTTGAGTAGAAACAGAACAAAGGTGAGCAGGAGGAATGAAAAGTCCTGGAAGTTGGCACATTTAGAAGGCAGACTTTACAGGGAGTGGTTACGAGTTTAGACACTGAAGTCTAAGGCAGTAGAAATACCAGCATTAGCAATCAATGGGAAGTTACCAAATCTTGGATAGGAACTACGAGGAGGACTGATTCTGTGTACTCCTCTTTGTGTTCAATTGAGAAAGGGACAAGAGGAATGAGTCTTGAGAAAACTGATCTAGTGCGAGGCTGACATAAGTCCTGAGTTTCCAGCCTCTTGGAGCTGAGAAGTTGGATCCCTAAGCACTATTCACATGTAATTGGCAAACCTTGCAAACATTTCTTTATCCTGTCTTAATATTAAGATGAAGGGAATGCTCACAAAACACCTTAAGCTCATCATATAAAAGAAAGTCTATAAATGAAGACATACCACTGAGAAGATCACTATGCTTATTAATCTTTGAATGTATAGCATTATGCCAGAGGGCACAGATAATATAAATATTGTTATTATTGCTTCAGATAGGGAGTCAAGCGAGAAAAGCAAACATGAAGGCAGAAGCCAATCTTAAACCAAGCTCATACCCACCGCAATGTGGCTGCATGGCTGCCGGTGTGATGGCCTAAGGAATGCCATCATACCCAGCCCTGCACCGCTTCCTCTGCCACCTTCACAGGCAGTGAAATAGCAAAGAGCAACGCTTTCCTTGCTGCCTCTTAAACACAATCATTATTTCTGGAATGACAATTTGTAAGCTCCACCTAATTACAGCCAAATTGATTAAGAGATGCATAATCTAAGGATTAGCATTCGGGCAAATGCTGCTTAACTTAACCACCAAGGATTCAAGAGGAAACAGCTGCGCTGTTCAGGAAGTTGTTCGGAATAAAAGAGTGGGTTTTGCCAGTAAAACTCAACCTTAGTAAAGTCTTTCGCATCATCTCCTTTTTATTTGAACTCTCAAGCCGGAGATTTCCTGGGATCAAGTGTAAAGACATGGTTCCTGGATCTGTGGAGAAAGAAACAGCATTGCAGATGTCAGGAGCATCTTGGCCTCCAGCCTTCCTAACAAGGAGGTTGCCTGAATTAACTGAGCTGCACATAACCAACTCACAATGTGCTGCTTAGAGGTCTTTCTTGCTAGGATTGTTGTGAGCAATGAGTATGCAAATAACCACAAAGGAGTTTCCAGAACACAATCAATGTTTGCTCTCTCCTCTTTTATTCTAGGTCTTTTTTTATTGTAATTAGTAAAAGGGTTACATGATATTTGCCAGATAGAAGGTGCATTAATTCACATACATTGATACCCTTTCACATGTCTTGGTACCCATTACCCTCCCCCACACACCCCCCACCGGTCTTGGTTTTCCCCCCTTCCCTAACAAATTTCAAATAACCAAATACAAATAAATTCAATATATCAGATAACAAAGTGAGATACTATAACAATATGAGATAACCAAGGGACAGCAAAGGAGATGAGAGACAACATAGTACATTAAGGACAGCAATCATTCGTTATATGGCTTTTGTTTCAATATCCTGGAGGTTCTAGGTCTTTTTTTTAATGAACTGTATGAAGCTATGTGTTTTTCATTTTTAATATTATTTATTATTTTTATTATCCTTAAGTAGCTGGACCAATGGGTGTCAATTTGTGAGTACAATGTATCTTTATTTTAAAAAAATCATTGTACAGGTGCTGTACAGAAGGGTTCCAGTTACATAAGTACTATAGTGAGTACATTTCTTTTTAAACAATGTTATCCTCTTCCTCATTTACCACTTCCCTCCCCCCTAAGTTATACAGTTCATTTCCATCATAGTGTCTAGTGACTATCTCTTTTGCATTGGTTCACCTTTTGCCTGGCCCTTTCTGTGACTGCACTTCCCTTCCCCACATCAGATAAATTTATACACAAGATAAAGGGTACACAAATCCAAAACAGTGACAGCAGGGAATAAACCAAAGAGAGCAAAAAGAAATAACTGCAAACAGATCTTTTGGAGTTCATTTATATATATATATATATATATATATATGCACATAACTAATGAACTATTGTGATCCTCGGCTAAGTATATCTTAAACTTATTCTAGTCTATGAAATAAATCATGCAGCCTATCTTTCTTTGGGTCTCACTTGCTTTGCTTAATATAATTTTTTCCAGGTCTTTCCATTTTCTTAAGAATGAGACAATGTCATTCCTTCTGGTGGAAGCGTAGAATTCCATTGTGTATATATACCACATTTTCTTGATTCATTCATCTATTGAGAGGCATTTGGGTTGATATCTTAACGATGATAAATAATTTAAAGCAACATATTTTTAACCAGTAAATTGTGTAAGGTAAGTAAATGAAATGCTTGTACTTTTTAGGAAGTTGATTGTTTTTCTTTTATGTTTTCATGTCTTAGAAGTCCTTTTGCCCAAAAGCCTTAGAACAATACGACAAACAAAATCACAATATGAGGTGTGTGTGTGTGTGTGTGTGTGTGTGTGTGTGTGTGTGTATGAGAGACAGACAGAAAGGCAAAGTCTTGGAGCTTGAACTCAGGGCCTGGGCACTGTCCCTTACCATTTTTACTCAAGGGGAGTGCACTACCACATAAGTCACAGCTCCACTTCTGGCTTTTTGATAATTAATTGGAGATAAAGTCTCATAAACTTTCCTGCCTGAGCAGGCTTCAAATCATGATCTTCAGAGCTCAGCCTCTTGAATATCTAGAATTACAAGTGTGAGCCACCAGTGCCCAGCTGGTCTGAGTATTTTGTGGGTCTACTGTATTAGCTGAAAAGATTATTCTTCCAGTAAGTTGATAAAGAAAGATGAAAGGAAGGGAGATGAAATTTTAGAGCCATCTACTATATGATGTTCCTAACTGCTCGTTAGGAGACATGCTACATAACAGTACTTCCCTTCATAAATGTGTCTGCATATTGTTAACCTGCATGACATTAAATCACAATCACTTCTTGGGCAAATTAAGTGACGCCTCTATGCCTTCATCTCAACATCTGTAAAATGGAGAAACAATCATGCTTACCTCATATTGTGAGAATTACCTCAGTTGTGAGAATGAGGTGAACTGCAACAGAAAATATGTACTAAAGGAACTATGCTATGCAGCCTTGGGCTCAACTGCAAATGTTTACACTTGAATTATTTCTGTTTATAGCTTCAATTAGACAAGAGCAATGTATGTCTCAAACAATTTTCATCTTATGACAGCATAAATAGTTTTAATTCCTCCTAAAAATCAATGTTAAGGCAGAAAATCTCATGGCTTTAATAATGTAAAATAATTTTTTTTAATCAAACTGATCATGGTAATACATGCCTGTAGATCCAGCTATCTCAAGGGCTGAGATGGGAAGATAATTTGAGTCTAAAGTTTTGGGGCCAGCCAAAACAACAGTGCAAGATCTTGTGTGTGTATATGTATGTGTGTGTGTGTGTGTTTTGTGTGTGTGTGTGTGTGTGTGTGTGTGTGTGTGTGTGTGTAGGAGAAACAGAGACAGAGACAGACAGAGAGACAGAGAAAGTCTAAAATAGAATTGTCTAGATACTTAATGTTGAACACAGAAGCATAATTGAAAATGTTTCCTCACAAACTATAACGCAGCTACCAGAACGTTCACATTGCCAGCTGCTGTGATAAATATGAACCAGACCTGATGTACTCAGGTCTTTTCTTTGACATTGAAGGGCTTGAAATGCAGTTGAGGAAGAAAGAGACTTGTGAGATGGCTCAAACTATTTCAGTGTGAAACAGGTGGTACTAAGAAAGCACCTCTGTAATTCTGAGAAAAATAATGATTAGTTGGAACTAAAATGAAAAAAGGATGTAATAAAAAGTTAGAGTTCTCAAAGTACAAAAATACTATAAAATTCACTTTAACCAGGTTAATAACTTTCCCTCCAAATTTATAATTTTATACATATTTCATGCAGGCTGTAGACTACTCTAGTTTTGCTGTACTATGTCTTCTATTCTTATGAATACTATTAAAAAATACATATTCACATGAGCGACAAAGCTGTAACTCAACATTTCAACCCCGATAGCTTTCAAAAAGCTATCGAATTTTAGAGCTGGTTCCAATTATTACTGAACCCAAAGAGAGCCCAACTCATCTATTTCCTTTCCCAGAAAGTTGCAGAATATGTAATACACTTAAAATATGAATGGCTTTTTGGTTCTTAGAAAATTTACCTAGTCTGTGAATTCCTTAGCTTTCCCTCCTCTTGTGGCAAATTGCCTCCCTTCTAGCCTGGTAATGTGATGCTCTTAGAAGAGTTCTTGGCACATAGTAGGTGTTCAGTGGCTGCTGGCGTTCCTGTTTCTACTATTGCCATGCTATTACTATTCTGCCATTGCTGTTCAGCTACTACACTATTCTTTGTTCTTGGTTCTTTAGCATTCACCATACTTAAAGGGCTGGCAGCATAAACAGAAAGACCTAGGACTTGACCCAGACCAGGAGTTACATGTGTGTGTGCACACACACACACACACACACACACACACACACACACACACACACGTGCACCAGTATGGGGCCTTGAACTTAGAGCCTAGGCTCTGTCATTGAGATCTTTTGCTCAAGGCTAGTGCTCTACTACTTGAGCCCCATCTCCATTCTGGCTTTTTGTAGTTATTTGGAGATAAGAGTCTCTCAGACTTTTCCTGCTCAGTCTGGCTCTTCAGATCTTAGCCTCCTGAGTAGCTAGGACTATAGACATGAGCCACTGGCACCTGGCTCCAGATCAGGAGCTCTTAACTGAGAGTCCAACAACCCTTGGGTATGTGAAAGAAATGAAAAAGGATTTATAGCCGGGTGCAGTAGCTCACGCCTGTAATCCTATCTACTCAGGAGGCTGAGATCTGAGGATCCGGGTTCAAAGCCAGACTGGTATTCTAATGTTTGTTAATTCATTTAAAAATTATAGTGAACTTCATTATATGTTATATAAATTACTTGTTCAGGAACATACCACTTTTACAAAGAAAACATCTACTTTTTAAAATCAGACATTGTTTTTATTTTTTTTCTCAGTGCTGGAATCAATTTCCAGGGATTTGTGTAGTTTTATTTTTGTGACTCTTTTTAGAATCTGGCTTCAGTACCTATTGCTGTGTGTTAGGTTTGTATTTATGAAGAAACTGAATATTAAAACAATTGGACAATAAAGAGGTTTTTGTTGTTGTTTTGTCTTTTCAGTGCTGGGAATTGAACCTAAGCCTGATGCATGCTAGACAAACACTCTACCATTGAGCTAGATCCCAGCTTGAGAGAGGTCATTTCATAATTTTTCCTGATAATTGCGAATACTTTTCTTTAATACGCTACCAATTTTCTAAAGAGTGGTTGGTTATATTAGTTGAAGTTGAGAAATCCAGAACAACATCATTCATTTTTTTTCAAATCCTTTTGCATTAAAATGCATTGCTCTAGCTGGGTATGGTGGTATATGTCTGTGATCCCGTCACTGAAAGTCTAAGCAGGGGAATGGAGAGTTGGAGAACAGCCTACGTTATCTAGCAGGTTCGAGTCCTGCCTGGGCCATATGGTGAGATTCTGTGTAAAAAAGAAAAAGAGTTCATTTTTCTTGCTATGCACTGTTCACGTAGACAATGCAGCCCTCTGAATGGGCAGGTCACCCACAGGCCAATCACTTTATTATGCAATACGGAAGACTATCATGCTCATTCACACCAGCAACAGGATCTCATCTGGAAAGTCTTTCCTCAGCAAAGTCTTTATGTTTGGGGAATCTGACAGGTTCCCACTCCTCTAAAATCTAAGTTTTCACATGCAAGTTCAATTTTTTTCCTGTCAGCAGCATTCGCTCAGCTTCCTTTCCTTGCAGTGACAAAGTTGTTTCATTTTTTGACGAAAACATCTCCAAATGCCCATGTGTGGCTGAATATTGTTTGCCTAGTAGTTTTTCTTTCAAGTAAATGTGGGGTTCCATTTTAAAAAGAAGTTTCTCTGCTAAGTACCAGTCATGCCTACCTGTAATCTCAGCTAGTCAGGAGGCTGTGATCTGAGGATCACAGTTCAAACCTGGGCAGGAGAGACTATGACTCTCTTATCTCCAAGTAACCACCAAAAAGCCAGCAGTAGAGCTATAGCTCAAGTGGTACAGTGCTATCGATGTACAAGAATGATCAGAAACTGAGCCTAGGCCTTGAATTCAAGTTCCAGGATTAACACAAAAAGGGTGTGGGAGGTCAGGAGTTTGGCCTTCTGGTAGAGAGCTTGCCTAGCATGCACAAAGATCCAGGTTAGATTCCTCAGTAGCACATGCATAGAAAAAGCTGGAAGTGGTGCTGTGGCCCAAGTGATAGCTCTGACCCTGAGAAAGCCCAAGGACAGTGCTCAGGCCCTGAGTTCAAGCCCCAGGACTGGAAAGAAAGAAAGAAAGAAAGAAAGAAAGAAAGAAAGAAAGAAAGAAAGAAAGAAAGAAAGAAAGAAAGAAAGAAAGAAAGAAAGAAAGAGAGAGAGAGAGAGAGAGAGGGGGAGAGGGAGGGAAAGAGGAAGGGAGGGAGGGAAAGAAAGAAAAAGAAAGAAAGAAAGAAAGAAAGAAGAAAGAAAGAAGGAAAGAAAGAAAGGAAGAAAGAAAAAAAGAAAGAAAACAGAAAAGAAGAGGTGGGGGACTGACTATTCATGCATATGGGTGTTTTTCCTCAAAACCACCACCATGCTTTGAGGGCACGTCTGAAGCACTTCAGCATATTTCCCATGTTGCCATTGGGAATGTTAGATGATGCTGAGTTAATAAAGTTGGTGATTTTTTTTTCTTTCTTCAGCAAAGCACTCTTAAATGAAAGTAGCTTTCTGTCCCTGGCATGCATGGTAATGACAAACACAGAGACACCAGTGGCATGTTCTCTTACTGCTGCTTTGACTCCATAGGCCCACCATCATTTGGATAATACTGTGAGAGTGTCACCACAGTGAAGAGACATGTCCTGTGTGACACTGAAGTGCACTGGACTTTGCAGGCCCCCAAGAGTTGCAGGACCCCCAAGGAGCATGAGTTTCATTTCGCGAATCTCAACTGAGATATAGCATACACTCAACAAACACGAGCTTCTGTTCCAACCAGGTAGGAAAGCTGTACTTTCCTAACTAAAAGTTGCAATTTTCACATGTGCAGGTAATGAGAAATGGAGGAGACACCAGCCAAAATAATTCACATTGCTCTACTATGTATCTCATATCCAGCGTCTAGTCCTAAGTGAGGATTTGCTTCTACACCACTTACCTGAGCCAAGGTTCTCCTGCTACTTAATTTATCTGCTGAGTATCATAGTACAGCACAATGCCTTATGTGGAGCAGGTGCTTAGTAAGTACTTTTAAATAAATAAATGAATAAACATGCAAACACATTCAAATCAGGAATTCCAGCAGAAGGACAGAGACTAAAATAGCAGATGGTTAATTTATTTATGCTTCTAAGATGCACATTTTAACTATAGCAGTCTTATTTCAAAAATTTAATCTGGGGCTGGGAGTTTGGCCTAGTGGTAGAGTGCTTGCCTAGCATGCACGAAGACCTGGGTTCAATTCCTTGATACTACATACATAGAAAAAGCCGGAAGTGATGCTGTGGCTCAAGTGATAGAACTCTAACCTTGAGAAAGCTCACAGACAGTGCTCAGGCCCTGAATTCAAGCCCCAGGACTGGAAAAAAAAAACCAAAAATTAAATTTGTGTAACAACTAATCAAGGTGATCTTTTTAGGGAAAATAACTTTTACTTCTTTCCTTTAAGATATAATTTGTACTGGTACCTCATGCCTATAAAAATAGCTACTGGGGAAACAGATCTGAGGCTTTCTTTCTTTATTATTTTATTATTGGGATTATGTACAGAGGAGTTACAGTTACATTCATAAGGTAGTGGGTACATTACTTCTTGAACATTGTTATCCCTTTCCATGTTTTTCTCCTACTTTCCCTCCCCCCATCCCTCCTATTCCTCTTGTTTTTCCCTTACCTTCCCTTTTTCAAATAAACAAATAAATGTATATACAATATGCCCTGTACCACTTTCAGATACAGTAACAACATGAGATAAACCATAAAGGAAAAAGAAGATAAAAGAAATAATCTCACATAATACATTAAGAACAACAATTCCAAAGATAAACCTCGTGTTTCCATATCCTAGAGTTTATTTCGCTTAGCCTCATCCTATATGGTCATATGTACATAGCTTTTGAGGCATTATGATCATCTGTTAGGAGAATCGAGATGTATACTAATGATTACAAATGAGGGAAACCATGGAGCCTATGTTTCTTTGGGTCTGGCTTACTTCACTTAATATGATTTTTTTCTAAGTCTTTCCATTTCCTTGCGAATGGGGCGATGTCATTCTTTCTGATGGCAGCATAGAATTCCATGGAGAGGCTTGTATTTTAAAGTCAGCCCAGACAGGAAAGACTCTTATTTCCACTAAAGAAGAAAGGAAGGAAGGAAGGAAGGAAGGAAGAAGGGAGGGAGACTGGAAGTTGAACTGTGGCTCAAGTGGTAGAGTGCCAGCTTTGTGGACAAAATGCATAGTATTTTCCTTTTAGAAAACAAAAACATCTAAATGTGGTGGCTGTAATCCTGTAATCCTAGTCACTTAGGAAGTTAAGATTCGACCAATCATGGTCTGAACTGGGTAAGGTGAAATGTGTCTATAACTATGCAGGAGGCCATACGTAAAAAGCTCTTGGTCCTAAGCTAGACCTAGACAAAAACACCAGACACTATTGGGAAAATAAATAAGATAGAAAAGAGGTGTTGGAGAGGGAGCTAAGAGTGTTACTACAATGATAGAACTATCTGGAAAATGTGAGGCCCTGAGTTCATGCTCAGCTTGCTTTTTTTTTTTTTTTTTTTTTTTTGTGGGTCATGGGGCTTGTACTCGGCCTGGACACTGTCCCTGAGCTTTTCAGCTCAAGGCTACCACCCTTGAGCCAAGCTCTACTTCCCATTTTCTAGAAGTTAATTGGAGATCAGAGTTTCCGGTCCTTTTGTGCCCGGGATGACTTTGAACCCTGATCCTCAGATCTCAGCCTCCTGAGTATCCAGGATTCCAGGCGTGAGCCACTGTGCCTGGCTTCAGCTTGCTTTTGAGACAGCTCTTGCTAACTTTTGACAGGCTGGCCAAAACTGTGATCCTCCTGTTTCAATCTTCCCAGGCATGTACCACCATCATCATAGGGAAACTATGATCCAGCAGTAATCCACAAGGAATCAGTAAGAATCTCAAAGGCTCTGCAGAACATTTTTGCTTCTTATTGTTACAGCAAGTTGACCACCAGTAGATGCTTATAGTAGAGATAATTCTGAAACCAAAAAGAAATAAAATTGAGAACAACCACAAATAAGATACTTTCAAGATGTATCTGTAGAGAAATGAGCCTGGATCACATAATCAAGAAAAACGGGAAAAGACCTTGATACCAGGTGTGTGGCAAACTGTTCAGATAGTCCTGGAAGTCAGCTTGGAGGCTGCATGAAAAGAAGGGCAGATCTAAGCCTCAAATAAGTAGGCGTGGAAGTATAAAAAACTCGATTACTGCCTAGTTGCAAGGGGTATTTAGGGAGGTTAAGGGTGTTTGCTCTAAATTCCCTGTTTGTGTTCTTTGAACTAATCTCAATTTTAAACTTTCTCCTTAACTTCAAAGAGAGTCAGTATTCCCCTGAATATAAAAGAAGCACCAAACTGAAGAGAACAGGACCAAAGAGAAAGGAGAATCAGCAACCTTCAGGGAGAGACAGCAAATAAGAGGGACACCAAGGAGAATTGGTTGGTCCCAAAGAAAACTCCAGACAGCTTTTCTCTCCCTGCCTCCCAGCTCCTCCTCTCAGAGCATCCCATGTTCTCATTTATACAATAAATCAGAAGTCTGGGAACAGCAAATCATTGGTGAATTTTAGAAAGGTGGAAGAGGTCATTTCTTTACTCAGCATGGTTCAGTGGCTTAACTAAGATTCAGAGAGTTCCAATTTCTATTCTCAGCTCTTGTAATAAAGTCTTGAGTGAAAAAAAAAATCTAACCCACTTAAACTAGCATTCTCCATCCTAAATTTACACTTAATTTATATTCCTTAACTGTATTATCCCTCCAAGGTCATTCATCCAACTAAATCTGAACACTCCAAACTAATTCTATTAGAAAACCTTGGGACATATTTTTAGCAAAAATTTGCCTCCAAATTTTCAGTATATAATTCTCAGTGTTCCTCCTCCTTTCTGCCATTTGCCCTTTCTCAGGCCAAAATGTATCCATCCTTCCCACCCCTACTTGTATAAACTCCCCACTTTCTCTTGATCATGTATTTACACCAGTTCAATTATTTGAAGTAACATAGCCTACTTGTATTATCATTGATCTATCGCTCCAAACTGTTTGAGTCCTGTTTATTCCTTGACTGGACTGCTGGTTTCTGGAGGGCAGGCATCATGGTTCCTCACTTTTTATTTCAAGCAAATACAAGGTAGAAAAAAAGAAAGAATGGCCAGGTGCCAATGGCTCATAGCTGTAATTCTAGATGCTCAAGAGGCTGATATCTGAGGATCCTGGTTCAAAGACAGCTTGAGCAGATAAATCTGAAAGACTCTTATCTCCAAAAAGCTGGAAGTGGAGGCATACCTAGAGTGGTAGAAGTCCAGCCTTGAAGGGAAAAGGCTAGCTCTGCATCACTTAAGCCACACTTCTCCTTCCAGCTTTTTTTTCTGGTTAGTTGAAGATAAAAGTCTCATAGACTTTTCCTGTCTAGGCTGGTTTCAAACTATGAACCTCAGATCTCAGCCTCTTGAATAGCAAAGATTATATGTGTGAGCCACTAGTACCCAGCCACTTAGCACCTTTTAACAGAATAAATTTATTTACTTCTTGTGTATATTGCACTGTTTCCACGCCCTGTTCAACTATAACTCCTAGCAACCTTTTTGGCAGAGACTATCCTCTACTTTGTTGACCGATGTAAATCCACACTGGCCAACTCTTACAGAAGGAATAAAGCTCTCTGTAAATATCTTACATGGGCTCTGGAATTATTTTTTAAAAGTGCCCACCACCTCCATAGTGATCAGTGAAATGATCACAAATGTCACATACCAGCATTATGTCTCCTTCAAGATGGCTGGCTGTGACCCCAACTAGATTAAACATCATGAAACGTTGATATTTTAAATACCACACAAGATTTCCCAGAGAACGTGGGAAGTATAGACTTTGTCCCAGGCCCTCTGGGGGGCTAGGTGCTAACCAAGTGAAATGGTGACAGGTGGTCAGTCTGGCTTAGAAACCTTAGCTGTTCTCTTCTCATTCATAGTGAAAGCTACTGAGTGAGCCTGGCTGTCCCAGGAAGTCTCTCCAGGCAGGTCTCAGGTTTCCTTTCAGAACTCCAGCTGGCTGACTTGGTGTAGGTGTTTAGCTTCCAACTCATCTGCCATTCCCTGGGCCAGAGGATGAAGGCTTTCCTTCAATAGGCCTCTGCTTCCCAGTGACCTGTCCTCCCCTCCCTTTGACTCCACCCCTAGCTCCTTATGTGACTAGGAGGAGTTCCCAGATAAAGATGAGGGGGCTGGGAGTTTGGCCTAGTGGTAGAGTGCTTGCCTAGCATGCACAAAGACCCGGGTTTGATTCCTCCATACCACATACATAGGAAAAAGCTGGAAGTGGTGCTGAGGCTCAAGTGGTAGAGCTCTAGCCTTGAGAAAGTCCAACGATGGTGCTCAGGCCCTGAGCTCAAGCCCAGGACTGGTAAAAAAAAAAAAAAAATGAGGAGCTATGAAAAATAAAATTTCATGTCTTACAGAAGCTGGGACACAAACTAGAATGATTTGTTCTTGAGATTTGCCCCTCTTGGCATAAAATTTGTGTCTCATTCGAGGACCAGCCTGTTCAGTAATCACTTCAGACTGGACTCAATGCCTGCTCTTCATAGTTCTTACGTCATGATTCATATACTCCCCCAGCTCTTTTGACTGCCTGCAATTACTTGTGACAAACGATTCTTCAGTGTATTGTCTGCTTTACCTTTCAAAATGTTTCCATGGTTCACAGATAAGTCATCCGATGTATACTGCACTGTCTTTTCAACAGTAAATCCAGCATTTGGGGCTCCTCCCAGAGGTCATTCCGCCAAGCTAACAACGCAAAGGAAGAATCCTTCCCCAATACACAAACTCCATTTGAATATCACACTTAGCTACAAAAATAAAAACAAGGAGGTAGAAAAAAAAACTACAGGAAAATATAATTAGCTAGACACTGGTGGCTCATGCCAATAATCCTAGCTACTCAAGAGGCTGAGATACAAGGATTATGGTTCAAAGACAACCAAGGCAGGAAAGTCTGTGAGACTCTTATCTCCAATTAACCACCAGAAAGCCAGAAGTGGTGCTGTGGCTTGAAATGGTAGAATGCCAGCCTTAAGCAAAAGAATTCAGGGATAGTGCCCAGGCCCTGAGTTCAAGCCCCACGATGGACAAAAAAGAAAAAAAGAAGAAAGGAAATGTAACCAAAAGGTTAATCATGTCAAAGTGAGCAAAGCTATCCAAAGTAATGGAAATTTCTAAAAAAAAAAAATCAGATTTTTAATTTAATTAATCCATAGGGACACTGTTCAAAAAGAAATGTACTCATTACACTACATACATAATTATAACCCCTCTGTGCATCACATTACTAATAAAATTTAAATTCCAAAAAGGCCTACAGGATAGGTGGTACGGTTCAAGTACCTTTGCACAGGTAGATGATAAATAGGCAGATAGACAGACAGACAGACAATATATAGATAGATAATCTGGAAACTAAAACTCTAAATTGGAAAATATATTTATTACAAAATATGAGAGGCCAGGGTTCTAGCTCAGTAATAGAGTACTTTTCTAGTCTGTACAAGATCTTGAGTAAAATCCTTAGGATCAACAAATAAACAACAAAAAAAAGAAAGTATGATTATCTTTCTTTTTTTTCCGCCAGTCCTGGGCTTGAGCTGAGGGCCTGAGCACTGTCCTTGGACTTTCTCAAGGTTAGAGCTCTATCACTTGAGCCTCAGCACCACTTCCGGCTTTTTCCTATGTATGTGGTACCAAGTAATCGAACCTGGGCCTTTGTGCATGCTAGGCAAGCACTTTATCCACTAGGCCAAACTCCCGGCCCCTGATTACCTTTCTTATATAAGACCATAGATACTGATGTGTCTTAAACTATCAAATAGAAAAAAATATCAAAATAGAAAAAAGGAAGTGAACTATTCTTAGAACCATGACTAAGAAATTACACAAGGAGAACTTTGTATCTCATCAGTAAACAAATAATTTTGAACCTAAATAATAAGGTTTTGGGTTTTTTTTTTAACTCATACGATAGTTTGTCTTAATGTACAATTTAATTTTGATACAGGATATGTTAAACTCAGTCAGAGCTATGTTAGGGACTTTTTGGAAACAAGAAGTTTTTTTAAAGTTCCCATGCCTTGGTATTGGAAATATAAACATAACTATATAGACATAAAACCTATGACTCTATAGACATAATGTTTTATTTCATAAATTAATATGTACCTATAATATACAAACCTTTAGCCTAATTTTGATTATGTTCTAAAAACTAGGTGCCAGTGATTGTATATAGAGATTCTCTTTTTGAACACTTGTTTGTTAAACATGTCATTTGAAATATGATGTTAAAATCAATGTTAATAAATTCTTTAATAAAAAAAAGAATATAGATGTAAGATTCCTGAACAGAATCCCAGGGTCACAAAAGACTGGAGAGAGACTCAATAAATGGGACTACCCAAAAATAAAAAGTTTCTGCACAGATAAAAGCATAGCCACATAAGTAGAAAGACAGCCAACAAACTGGGAAAAGATATTTACCAATAATACATCAGACAAATGCTTAAAATCCAGTATCTACAGGGAACTCAAGAAACTAATCACCCCCAAACCCAACAAACCATTCACTAAATGGGCAAGGGAACTAAAGAGAGACTTATCAAAAGAAGAGGTTAAAATGGCAGAAAAGCATATGAGAAAATGCTCATCATCCATGGTCATAAAGGAAATGAAAATAAAAACAACCCTAAGATACCACCTTACCCCAACAAGAATGGCCAAGATTTTGAACTCAGACAATGACAGATGCCGGTGGGGTTGTGGAGAAAAAGAAACCCTACTACACTGCTAGTGGAACTGTAAGCAAGTTCAGCTACTCAGGAAAGCAGTGTGGAGGTTTCTTAAAGAACTGAAAACAAACCTTCCCTATGATCCTGCCATACCACTCCTGGGCAGCTATCCTGAACATCATAACCCAGGGTTATGACAAGGACACCTGCTCAGCTATGTTCATCTCTGCACTATTCACAATAACCAGGCGATGGAAACAGTCCAGATGCTCTACTGCAGATGAATAGATACAAAACATGTGATACATACATATATATATATATACATACATACAATGGAATTCCACATAGCCAACAGATAAGATAAAATAATGGCATTTGCAAATCAAAACAACTCTAAGATTCCACCTCACACCAGTTAGAATGGCCAGGATCAAAAAAACTAATAACAACAGATGCTGGAGGGGATGTGGCCAGGAGGGATCACTACTACACTGTTGGTGGGAGTGCAAACTCGTTCAACCACTATGGAAAGCAGTATGGCAGTGCCTCAAAAGGCTAAACATAGAGCTCCCCTATGACCCAGCAATTCCACTACTAGGCATTTACCCAACCGTCCAGAAACAAGGACAGACTAAATCCACTAGCACAACGATGTTCATTGCAGCACTATTTACCATAGCAAAGATGTGGAACCAACCCAGATGTCCCTCAGTTGATGAGTGGATCAACAAAATGTGGTATTTGTACACAATGGAATTCTGTGCTGCTGTCAGAAAGAATGACATCACCCCATTTGTTAGGAAATGGAAAGACTTAGAAAAAAATCATATTAAGTGAAGTAAGCCAGACTCAAAGGAACTTAGGCTCAATGGTTTCCCTCATTTGTCATAATCAGTAGAAACCCTGGGCTCTCATAGCAGAGATTTGCAATAGAACAAAACCTAGATACATAAGGCCATATAGTATGACACTAAACGAAAGGACCTCTAGGATATAGAAACAAAAGCCATATAATGAGTGACTGTTGTCCTTAATGTACTATGTTATCTCTCGTCTCTTTTGCTGTCCCATGGTTATCTCTTATTGTTACAGTATCTCACTTTGTTATCTGTTATATTGGATTTATTTGTATTTGGTTATTTGAAATGGGATAGGGAAGGGGGGAAAACAAGATGAGGGGTGGGGGTGGGAGGGAGGAAATGAGGACCAAGACATGAGAAAGGGTATCAATGTATGTGAATTAATGCACCTTCTATCTGGTGAATATAATGTCACCCTTCTATTAATTACAATAAAAATATATGAAAAAAAACTATGTGATATTATTATGGAGAGGTTGCCTTTCATATTCTGACCCAATCACAATGCAGCAATAAAAAAATTCATGATCTGGTAAAAAAAAATAATGGCATTTGCAGGGAAGTGGATGAATCTAGAGTGAATCATGTTGAGTGAGACAAGTCAAGACCAAAGGAACAAAAGGCGCATGGTGTCCTTAATATGTGGCTATTAGATCCAGACAGTACAGGAACAAGGACTCAATATTTGCATACCTAATGCTATGGACATGGTATTGGAAATATAAACACAACTACATAGACATACAAACCTATGACTCCATAGACATAATGTTTTATTACATAGATTAATATGTATATATGGCATACAAACCCTCAGCCTAATTTTAATTATGTTCTAAAATCTAAGTGCCAGTAATTGTATATAGAGATTCCCTTCTTGAATATTTGTTTGTTAAATACATCATTTGAAATATAATGTAAAAATCAATGTTAATAAATTCTTTTTTTTGCATTTTTTATTGTAATTAGTAAAAGGGTTACATGATATTTGCCAGATAGAAGGTGCATTAATTCACGTACATTGATACCCTTTCACATGTCTTGGTACCCATTTCCCTCCCCCCCACACACCCCGCACCCATCTTGGTTTTCCCCCCTTCCCTATCAAATTTCAAATAACCAAATACAAATAAATTCAATATATCAGATAACAAAGTGAGATACTACAACAATACGAGATAACCAAGGGACAGCAAAGGAGATGAGAGACAACATAGTACATTAAATTCTTTAATAAAAAAAGAAAAAAGAAATAGGATAGGGAAGGGGGTAAAACAAGATGAGAGGCAGGGTTGGAGGGAGGGAAATGGGGACCAAAATATGAGAAAGAGTATCAATGTTTGTGAAGTAATGCACCTTCTATCTGGTGAATTTAATGTAACCCTTCTTTAATTAAATAAAAATATATGATAAAAACAAAAGGATACAGAAATAGTAATAATAATAAAAAAACAAGAAAGGTACTTCTCCAATGAGACTCTGATCTGTTTTGAGAAGAATGGATGAAAGTCAGAAAATGACCTTCCTCCTTATTGTTCTTTCAATGTCTACAGATCTCTAAGATCCATGCTTGGGAGTGTGTGTGTGTACGGGTGTATGTGTGTGTGTGGGGGGGGGCTGTGTACAGTTGTGAATCTAGCCAGTCTTTTATTTATTTATTTATTTATTTATTTATTTATTTATTTATTTATTTGATGCTGATGATTGAACCCAGGGCCTTACACATGCTAAGCAAGTATTTAACCACTGAGCTACTGCCCCAATCCTTACCCATTCTTTAAAAGAGATCTCTCTAGTTTTTCTTCTAAAAAGTAGAGATTTTCAAGGTGGTCTCTGGACTATCAACCTTAGCTGGTGCAGGGTGGGGCCCAGTTTTCAACACACAGTGGCTGTAAAGTCCCAGGAAATACAATTGATAGAGGAATATATTAAGTAATTCCACAAGGATGCAATCAGACAAAACCAGAGTGTAGGAAATACTATGTGATCAATTCTCTATTTTCTTCAACAAAATAGATGACTTGAGGGAAAGAGAAAGGAAAGGAAAGAATTAAAGGTTAAGAGAGACTTAAGAGAAGTAAGAACTAAATCAATGTGTGGATCTTATTTGAATCTGGCTTCAATCAAACCAACTGTAAAAAGATGTTTTGAGAAAATTAGGAAAAGTCGAAAATGGTATTAAGGAATTATTGTTTGTTTTATTGTGTGTGAATATTACAATGTTGCTATGATTTTCATACAGCCTTTAAAAATCCGTATTAGAAATTTTTCACAACTAGTTTTAAACTAAAGGAAGCAAAGACAACAGTATGTTAACATCCACAAAACTTACATAATTAAAAACTGTAATTAGTTATAGTGTTCTTTCTGTGTTTCTATTCTTTTTTTTTTTTTCCAGTCATGGGCTTGGGCTCAGGGCTTGAGCACTGTCCCTGGATTTTCTCAAGGCTAGGGCTCTACCACTTGAGCCACAGCACCACTTCTTGTGTTTCTATTCTTTTGAGAAATTTCCTAATAATATTAAAAGCAAACAGGTAGGGTTTGAGTATATAATGTCACAATAGAATGTTTTACTAGCATGCATGAGGCCCTGGGTTTGAATTCTAGTAATGCAGGGGAAAAAAGAGAAAAAAAAAGAAACAAAAAGTTCAAATTGTTTAGCCAGTAGTTTCTTAAGGAAATAGTCCATCACAGAAAAGTTTGTTTTTTGGTTTTGGGGTTTTTTTGCCAGACCTGGGGACTGAACTCAGGGCCTGAGCACTGTCCTTGGGCTTTTTCCTCAAGGCTAGCTACTCTGTCACTTGAGCCACAGCACCATTTCTGTCTTTTTCTATGCATGTGGTATCAAGGAATCAAACCCAGGTCTTTGTGCATGCTAGGCAAGCACTCTATCATTAGGCCAAACTCCCGGCCCCAGAAAAGATTTTTGTATAGGCATCTTTACATGCTGAGTGCCTGTGGCTCATACCATAATCTTAGCTCTTCAGGAGGTTGAGATCTGAGAGTCATAGTCCAAAACCAGCCATGAAGAAAAGTCCCCGTGAGATTCTTATCTCCAATTAACTACTCAAAAACTGAAAGTGACACTGTGGCTTAAGTGGTAGAACCCTAGCCTTCAGCTCAAAGAGGCTCAGGGACAGTGCCTAGGCCCTGAGTTCAAGCCCCTGTAACTGATTTTAAAAAGAAATCTTTACAGCATTATTAACATTTACAAATGGATAGGACAACCCAAGTTTCCAAAACTTGAAAAATGAATCATGAGATTTGCACATGCCGAAATATGGCACAGCTATGTTAACAAAGCAAGGTGCAAGACCAGGCTGCATGGTTGTTTTTTTTTTTATTTTTTCCATATATTTTTATTGTGATTAATAGAAGAGTTACATTGTATTTACCAGACAGAGGGTGCATTACTTCACATACATCTCTCTCATGTCTTGGTCCCCATTTCCCTCCCCCCACCCCCACCCCTCATCTTGTTTTCCCCCCTTCCCTAATGATTGTTGTTTTATAACAGATTAAATATATTTTTTTCAAAGACTAGAAAGAACTGTAACAAAACGCTGAGCAGTCGTGGTTTTTTTCTGTGGAACATCCCATGTTTTCTATATTATCTGTACAGCAAGGTATCCGTTTAGCAATACAAAATTTGTTTTATGTTCTATTGTATTACGTTTTTTGCAGGGTTGAAGATCAAATCCAAGGCCTCACATTCTGAAACATACACTTTGACTACACTTAGCTACATCTTGGGCCTGAACAACAACAAAAAAATTTGGTTGGTCATGGGGCTTGAACTCAGAGCCTGAGCATTGTCCCTCAGCATTTTTGCTCAAGGATAGGACTCTACCACTTTGAGCCAGAGCTCCATTTCCAGGTTTTAGGTAGTTAATTGGAAGTAAGAATCTCAAGGACTTTCTTGCCCTGGCTGGCTTTGAATATTGATCCTCAAATCTCAACCTACTAATTAGGTAGGATTACAGATATATACTCCCAGTACCTGGCCTGAAAACATTTTTAATTAAAATCAAATACCTGTATCATAGTGGTACAAAAATAAAACACCCCATAATAAAAATTTCATGGAGAAGAGAAAGTAATACATTATTCACCCACCACAAGATTCATGGCAGAACAAACTTGTTTACTCAAAATCTTAAAACAGGAGCTAGAAGCAGGTGGTTAACCCCTATGGTCCTAGCAGGAGGCTGAGATCTGAGAATTGCAATTCAAAGCCAGCTTGGGCAGGAAAGTCTGTGAGACTTTTATCTCCACTAGAACTATGAGGGGGAGTGGAGAATAGAGCTGTGACTCAAGTGGTAGGGTCCTAGCCTTGAGCAAAAAGAAGTTCAGAAACAGTGCCCAGATCCTGAGTTCAAGCCCCAGAACAGCAACAACAACAAAAAGAAAGAAAGAAGAAAGATTAAAAAACAGAAAGAAAATCATGAAAACAAACAAACAAAAGTCCCTGTGTTTATTTATGCTTAAGTCTGACCAAGAGCAACAGGTCATGTGGAAATGTGCCTGGCCAAAAGCAGCTTGGTGTAGGCGAGGAGGGGGAGGGGACGGATTCTTCTCTAGGTCTCCATCTCAGGCTAGGATGGAGAGGACCAAGTAAGGAGAGTTGTCACATGAGAGACTCCAAGAAAAAATAAAAAATAAAACAATTCTTTTCACTGACCTTAGGGGGAAAGGTGAGAACAAGTCCCAACTTTGTGCTCTGTGGTTTTCTCAGATTCCTTCAGAATGGCACAAAATATGATTTCTGAAAGAATCCTGTCACATTCCTGCTTTTGTAGCTACCACCCCATGTTTGGCAATTTGGATTCTAAGCCCTCACATTTACTTTTTGGAAAAGGCCTAAGAACTATTTTTAGAACATATTCTCATTTGATGAAATGGGAATGTGCCTGTAAAGTACCTCAAACCTTCTCTAACATTAGTAAAGTATTTGATTTACACTCGTTCTTATCTTCCCAGTTTGTTTACTCTTACTCAATGAGACAGTAAAAGGGAGAATGGCTCATTATCACTTTCTCGGCAACCCCCTGACCCACAGCAAACTTCCCATCCCTTCCACTTACAAATGCTCTACTGTTTGAATGTTGACTTAACACCTCAATGCCAGAAGTGCTTGCTAATGTAAATTCCGGGCCCCCACCAGTGCAAACCCCCATTCAGTCCGTGAGAGGTAGGCATGGTGGCCACACTGAACAACACCGGGGGGCGGGGCACCATTCGCATTGCTTTGCATGCAAACGGTGCTTCCTGGAAGTTTGCATATCTAGGGTTCTGAAGTATTTTTAAACAAACATCCAAGTGACCTAATCTCATCTTTGGGAAAGATTACTCTAGAAAACCTGTCTGGGAACCCAGGGAAGTTGTTACTTCCCTCCTGTCTAAAGGCCATATTTGAATCTCAACAAAATAGCATTTTAAAAAATAGATCACTATCATGTTGAGTGAGACAAGTCAAGACCAAAGGAACAAAAGGCGC
This sequence comes from Megascapheus bottae, assembly GCF_031878675.1. Lineage (NCBI taxonomy): Eukaryota > Metazoa > Chordata > Mammalia > Rodentia > Geomyidae > Megascapheus > Megascapheus bottae. The sequence continues at coordinate 42,403,091 of NC_143514.1, read as the reverse complement.
ATGGTATCCTTAATATGTGGCTATTAGATCCAAGCAGTACAAGAGCGAGGACTCAATATTTGCATACCCAATGCTATGGACATGGTACTGGAAATAGAAACGCAACTACATAGACATAAAAATTTATGACTCTAGGGCCGGGAGTTTGGCCTAGTGGTAGAGTGCTTGCCTAGCATGCACAAAGACCAGGGTTCAATTCCTTGGTACCACATACATAGTAAAAGTCGGAAGTGGTGCTGAGGCGCAAGTGGTAGAGCTCTAGCCTTGAGAAAGTCCAAGGACAGTGCTCAGGCCCTGAGCTCAAGTTCAGGACTGGCAAAAAAATAAAAGTATAACTCTATAGACATAATGTTTTATTACATAGATTAATATGTATCTATGACATACAAGCCCTCAGCCTAATTTTGATTATGCTCTAAAATCTAAGTGCCAGTGATTGTATATAGAGATTCCCTTCTTGAATACTTGTTTGTTAAACACATCATTTGAAATATGATGTAAATATTAAGTGAAGTAAGCCAGACTCAAAGGAACTTAGGCTCAATGGTTTCCCTCATTCGTCATAATCAGTAGAAACCTTGGGCTCTACTAGCAGAGATCTGCAATAGAGCAAAATCTTGATACATAAGGCCATATAATGTGAAGCTAATTGAAAGGACCTCCAGGATATTGAAACAAAAGCCATATAATGAATGATTGTTGTCCTTAATGTGCTATGTTGTCTCTCATCTCCTTTGCTGTCCCTTGGTTATCTCATATTGTTATAGTATCTCACTTTGTTATCTGATATATTGAATTTATTTGTATTTGGATATTTGAAATTTGATAGGGAAGGGGGGAAAACCAAGACGGGTGGGGGGTTTGGGGGGGGAGGGAAATGGGTACCAAGACATGTGAAAGGGTATCAATGTATGTGAATTAATGCACCTTCTATCTGGCAAATATCATGTAACCCTTTTACTATTTACAACAAAAAAATGCAAAAAAAAAGAAATATGATGTAAAAATCAATGTTAATAAATTCTTTAATTTAAAAAAAATGGGTCACATCTTGGGTTAGATCCCATGCATCTTAAAAGGAAACAAAAATGCTTAACAAGTGCTCAGTAATTCAGAACTCTTCTCAGAAACTGGGCTCTCTTGAACAAGACCTTCACCTGTGATTTCCTTTCAAAGGCTTCACACTTGGCTCTTCGGACATTCTCTCATTAATCCTCAGGACAGATGAGACAAGTGGCAGACTGGCCTTTTCGTTATTGGTAGCTTGAGGCATGAGCAGGGTTCTGGCCCACGCCAGTGTGTCTGTAGTTGGAAGGGTCTCTTGCCATCTCCCCCCACTCTCTGTTTGAGACACTCAGCTTCCACTTTGCATTGAGGGAAATCTTTCTCAGTTTCCACTTAAGAAAGGCTGTTACAAAGGTCATTTTCATTCATTTGTCCATTCCATTCATTCACAAATATTTAATAGCAACTACCCAACATATCTAATATAGTTTGGAAAGTAGATGGGTGCTGGATTCTAGAGGAAAAAGGAAAAGAAAGTTAAGTGTTTGCTAGATTCTTAGTTTATTTCTTTCATTTCTTGCCGTCTTTTAGCAGTAATGACAAATATCACCATTTGTCCATTGCACAATTTTCAAAAACAATTACAATAATTTACAAAATAGAATAATTGGCCCTATGTATATAGTTAGTCTTTATTCCAGCCAGATTCTAAACCTATTTCTGGTTTCTAAATTCATATTTTTTTCATGGTCCCTACCCATAAGGAGTATGTGACCCAAAATAAAGATAAGTGCATGATAGAAATTATATGTGATAAGACTGAGAATGATAGCTAATAACTTTGAGTACTTAACTGAGTGTATTCCAGGCCTTAACCTGCAATACTATACTTTTTAAAAATTACTCTTTATATCAGTTTGATGAGATAGATACTATTCAGTAGCCCCAATTATAGATGAAAATAATCTGAGGCCTAGAAAAGTTGAATGACTTGCCAGTAGAGGTGAAAGCTTTGTCACCACCACTGAGCCGGTTCTATCAGGCCCCACGAAGCCACAATCAGAAGCTTCAGAGAGACAGATCAGGGTTCATAATTAAGATCTAATGAACAAAGTGCTCCAAGAGTTACCTCAGAGGCTGAGAATGTAGCTTTATGGTAGAGTGCTTGCCTAGCATGCAGGAAGCCCTGGGTTCCATTCCTCAGTACCACATAAACAGAAAAAGCCAGAAGTAGCACTGTGGCTCAAGTGGTAGAGTACTATTCTTGAACAAAAGAAGCTCAGGGACAGTGTCCAGGCCTTAAATTCAAGCTCCCAGACTGAAAAAAAGAAAAGAAAAGGGAAAAGAAAGGAAAAATGAAAAAAGAACATGGAGCACAGTAGCTCACACCTGTAATCCTACCTATTCAGGAGGCTAAGATATGAGGATCGCAGTTCAAAGCCAGCCTGTGCACTCAAGACCATGAGGCTCCAATTAACCTCTAGAAAATGGGAAGTGGCACTGTGGCTCAAGGGGTAGGGTGGTAGCCTTGAGCTAAAGAACTCAGGGACATCACCCAGGCCCAGAATTCAAGCCCCATGACCGCCCCCTCCCCCCCAAAAAAGAAAAAGAAAACTGAAAAAAGAAGAGTTAATCCAGAAGTAGACGAATATCTTAAGAGACAGACAAATATAGGCTAATACTCAAGAGCCATTACCAATGGCAAGACTATTCTTCCTCTACGCACATGCCCCATTCCCAGTTTACCTTCTACACATTTCAGATTGCTATCTAAATACTCCTCCCCCAGAGGAGACTTTCCTGACTCCAACAGATTTTCCTACTTACACATGGTCTGAACTCCTTGTACGTCCCCACCAGAGCACTTACAGTAATCATTTAATAGCTGGTCATGGAGCTAATTGTGGAATGTTAGTTCCAGGACTATGGGAAACTTGGTATCTTGGTTCTGAGTATTCCAGGTGCCTTCCAGTGTCTGGTGCTTTAACAAACACTGTTGAACGGTCCAGGAGCCAATGACTCATGGTCAGAATCCTAGCTATTCAGGAGGGGAGATCTGAGGATCATAGTTTGAAGCCAGCTCGAGCAGACAAATCTGAAATTATCTTCAGTTAACTAGCAAAAAAAACCCAAAAACTGGAAGTAGAGGTGTGACCCAAGCAGTAGAATGACAGCTTTGAGGGGAGAACAAAAAACTAAGCAAGAACACAAGGCCTTGAGTTCAAGTCTCAGTACCAGCACCAAAAAGGAAGAAGGAAAGAAGGAAGGAAGGAAGAAGGAAGGAAGAAAGAAGGAAGAAGGGAAGGGAAAGAAGAAGGAAGAGAAAGAGAAATAAAGGGGAAGGAGAGAGTGAAAGGGGGGAGGCAGAGAGAAGGGAGAGGGGAAGAGAGGATAAGAGAAGATAGGTAAGGAGAGGACAGGAAAGGAAAGGGAAAATGCTGTTGAGTGAATGAGAATCCACATGTGATTCTCAAAATAATCCAGCTGGAGATAATATTAATGCCTCTCTAGCCCAATCTCCATCCCCCATGGTCTCCCCTGCCATTAAAATGAGTTGAACACTTCAGAGCTCCCCAGTGCTTCTGAGGCTTTTTATCCTCTTGTTAAAGCATACACCTCATTGCTCTATCATTCACACTTCATTTTTCCCTTTGTTAGCAGTTCAGTGTCAAAATTTCATCCACGGGGTTTCCATACTTTTGCTGGAAACTGCACAGCAAAGAATAGCATTCATTTCAAATACCCTTGGCTTCTCTGCACCAATTCATTTCATGTTCATCCATGGGCTTTGGCCTGCCTATCTCCCTTGTCCATCTGTTTGGACAGCAATGTGCCTGCTTGTGGGTGGTTAGATCCTTGGCATACAAGACAATTTCCAAACAATGCAAGAGGTTTACATGGGCACAAGGGGCTGTGTAGGCAGAGACATCTATCCTGGGGCTGTGGAGAGGGCTTTCTCTTGGAAAGCCAGGCATTACATGCCCCTTTTAAACTTGGAGGAACTGTAGACATGTGTGGATATCCAAATCAAAAGAAGATCAAAACTCAAAAGGAAAAACAAAACAAAACAAAATAGCCACCATGCATTCATTTAGCAAACATGATTGGTAGCCCAAACTGGGCAGAGCATTGGTGAATAGGTGCTAGAAATACATGGCCTGCAAAGCCAAGGAAGAACAATGGGCTCAGGTTGCACAAATAGGAAGCTATAGGAGAGCAAAGAGAAGGGATGAGCATGCTTGTTATGGCTGGAGAGTCATTCAGCCAATCTCAGACAACAAGTTTACCGCACATTCTTTTCTATCAGGCAATGGAGGAGAAAAATGAGCTATAGCAAAGAGAATTTAGAGAAACTCAGAACTCAAGATGCAGCCAAGGCAATTAATGGCAAGAAGGCAAATGGGAAGGACAGAGGAAAGCCCATGCCACGGAAATGCAGCATCTTTCATTTAAGTTAAAAGTAAACATTTTCATTCCAATTATTTAGAAGGTCTGTTTTGCATGGTATGGATGCTTCCAAGAATATGGTCAATGCCTGTATACCACCTCAGATGAGTGTACACATGAATGCACACACACTCACACACACGTGGCAAAACATTGTCTTCGATGGGCAATATTCATAGAATTTGGAGAAGACAATGAGCCAATTTTTATTGTATCTGAGCCAAAAGAAAATTCAATGATTCTTCGTTTTTGTAATGATCCAGAGAATTTCCAAATGTGAAATGAAAAATGAAATGCTTTGTATGAAAATACACTGTTCTATTATGACAACTAAGACAACAGGGCCCAATGTATTCTAAAATGGAACTAATCTAAGTGGGGAAAGTGGGTATAACACACGAAAATGGAAATGAGGAAAGTAAGAAGTAAAAAATCATTAAAGAGAGAATTTAATAATGAAGATTTAGGAAAACAGAAGTTGGAATAGAAGGAAAACTAAGTCCTCAACTTGCAACATCTTTATTCTTCAAGGGGAGACAATCCGACGATTGAATAAATAAGTCAATTAACAAATGAATCATATAGTTTTCAGAAGGTGATATAAAAGGGGCATGGAGAAGCAATCTCAAGCAGATGGCCAGAAAGTCTGTCTGGAGAAGTGACAAAGACTTGAAAACAATGGAAGAGTCAGGCACATTCCTTGGGAAAGAAGAGAAAATGAAAAGGCCTTTAAGGCGGGAAGAGTCTAGGTTGATTCAGAAAACAAGGTGGAAGTGGCTGGGTCTCAGCAATGGTGAAAGGCCAGGTGGAAAGAGGAACCAGAAACTAGAGCACACTGGGCTCATCGGGCCAGCTTAAAAAGCTTGGATTTTCATTTCAATGGAAAGCCTCCAGAAGATGACTGGGATATGATGTGCATTTCCGAAAGATCATGCTGTATACTATGAAAAATAAATTGTAGGTAGGCAACAGCAGAAACAAAGAGACTTTCTAGAAATTATTGCCAGAGTCCAGGCAAAAAAAATGGCCAAAGAGGGTAAGAAGTGGTCAGATTTAGAATATATTTCAAAGGAGCATGTTTTGTAACCTTAATCACGGTGAAAATGTTTTCACCTATTTTTTTTTTTGCCAGTCCTGGGCTTGAGCTCAGGGCCTGAGCACTGTCCTTGGACTTTCTCAAGGCTAGAGCTCTACCACTTGAGCCTCAGCACCACTTCCGGCTTTTTTTCCTATGTATGTGGTACCGAGGAATCAAACCCGGGTCTTCATGCATGCTAGGCAAGCACTTTAACCACTAGGCCAAACTCCCGGCCAATGTTTTCACCTATTATACATTATTTTATACTCTTCCTCATGCATTTTTTTTGGCCTTGTGTTCTGAGATTATGATGATCATAGCTTATTTATAAAACTCTAGGAAGAATTATTCATTCATTTAGTTGACATTTTGCATGTGTACCTATTATATCCCAGGTGCTACAGTAGTTTTTAAGTAGATAAGATTTACAAAGCACTTTCTCACAAAATACAGTCATGGCACTACAATGATTTGTTAAAGTAGCTCACAAGGATATTATTAATGCCTTTTCACAGATGAGCAAAGAGAGGCTCAGACAGGTTAAATGATTTGCCCAAGGTCATAGCAAAAATCAGAAGATAAACCAAGAGAAGGACCAAGGTTCCCAGACTCGTAAATCACTGCTTTTCTGGACATGTATCTTGATCCTCAGTTTCCCCTTCCTTGAGCCCACAGGCAGCGCATCCTAGTCAGCAAGTGCTTATGCAAAGTGTATAATCAATAACTCTGAGGGTGAGGACAGCAGTGCCGTCTTTCTACATTGAATGTATTGATTCATTTCTTTGTGTAGTTAATGGATTTCTCACCAGGTCAAATGTACATTAGACTTATTATCCTATGTAGATTTTACCAAGAAACAAAAATAAGGTAGAAAAGTGTAGCTCAGTTTTTGTATCTGGGTGGGTTAGTTGATTTGAGAAATAATTTCATGAGATACCTACAATGTATTATCAATATTTACTTGAAGACTAAGTAAACCTACATAGTATTCTATATCCACATATATGTGTATACATGTACACATATAATATACATATGCTATAGAATACATAAATAGCATGTGTATACAAACACATACAACATACATACGTGTACACATATACATGTACTCATTTTTGTAAACTCTATAGATTAGCATAATGTTTGTCATATAACCAAGTGCTTTAAGAACATTCTCTGACTTGACCTGGGACACCAGAAAATCACACCTGTGGGTTTACAAGTAAGGAAATAATAATTATTTTCTTGTTCTCTTTACTCAGCCTCTACCTGGATCTCTGAGTTGGGACAGTCTTGATTTTAATAGCAGAGCTCATGCTGGTGGTATTGGGTCACAGATGGAATTACCTTGAACCCAAAAGCAGATTTATTCAGATTCACTAAAATTTTTCACGGACTCTGTCCAAGGTCCTGTACTTGTGTGCTTGTAATATTGTGTTCCTTCTTTCTTTCTTTTGTTGTAGTCTTTTTTTTTTCCAGTCCTGGGGCTTGAACTCAAGGCCTGGGCACTGCCCTTGGGCTTTCTCAAGGTTGGCGCTCTACCACGTGAGCCACAGCACCACTTCTGGCCTTTTCTATGTACGTGATACTGAGGAATTGAATCCAGGGCTTCATGCATGCTAGGCAAACGCTGTACCATTAGGCCATGCTCCCAGACTGTATTCTTTTTATTCTTACAGACAATTCGCAGAATGCCATCAGTTCATGCCCTTCTTCCCCCCCAGCCCAGATGGTGGCCGCCTATCTAGTGGCTGGTATGTGACTCTTTGGCCAGACTTCGGGGCTCAGCAAAAGCTCTGCCACTCACTCGCACTGTCTTCTCTGGGCCTTAATATTCTTATATGTAAAATGAAATGGACACTAATGCCATCTTCTTCAGATAATCACTGAAAGTATCAAATACGCTGTCCTTAGTAAAGTTGTGAGGGAAAGCCAGGAAAGTTTCATGAGAACAGAAAAGATTTTTGTTTTGTTCATCTCTGTTACCACAACCTTAAATAAGTGGATGTGCTTACTGGTTCTTAACAAGGCTCAGGAACCAAGTGCCAACACTGCCCTATTTATCCAAATGGAAAAACAGACCAAAGCGTGGCAAAAGAATTTAGTGAGTTTATATGAATTTAGAAACGCTAATTCCTGAGCCATACTCCTTTTTCTTTCCTTTTCTTTTCTTTTTTTCTTTCTTTCTCTTTCTTTCATTCTTTTTTCTTTTTCTTTTTTGGTGCCTGGAATAGGGCTTGAACTTAAGACCTCACACTCTTTTTCACTCAAGTCTGGTGTTCGACCTTTTGACCCACACCTCTGCTTCTGTTTTTTTCTCTCAAGTTACTTTGCTTGGGCTGACCTCAGTAGAATCCTTACATCTCCACCTCCTGAGCAGGTAGGATTACAGGTGTGAGCAATAGGCAGCTGGCTCTACTATTCCCCTACTCTACTATTCTTTGGGAACAGTAGGGTTGGAAATGGCAAACAACTGGAGATCTGAAGTTTCAAAATTCCCAAGGACCATGTCTTCCCTCCCACTCCAGGGAAGTCAAGTTTCTTTCGGCACCAACTTCCCCACTCCACTGCTACATTAATGAGTCATGTACTGTTTTCTTTAATAAACCAGGGGCTTCTTGAAGGCTTGGATTCCCCACAATCTTGTAGGTATTGGACAAACATTTGAAGAGTCAATTGGCAAATGAATGATGCATGTTAGGGCATGATCCCATGCTCTACTGATTCCACAGCAAGCAATTCACCTGCTGTACATTTGAATATGAAAGTGAGATTTAGAAAAGTGGAAGAAGGATGAGAGGACATTTCTGGTGAGGTCAACAGCCTGAGAAAATGAGCACCAGTGGTAATAATCATGAAAAATATATGCTTTCTGTTATTATAGCATAGTGGCTTTAAAAATATACAAATTGATTTTCTCACATTTCTGAAAGTCACAGGTCTAAAATCAGGGTATTGACAGAGTTGTGTTCATTTTACAAGCTTTACAAATGGGGAAAAAGTAGTTTCTGTGCCTTTCTTACCTTTGGAGGCCACCTGCATTCTTTGACTCCTGTTATTGGTCATATACTGAGAATAATAATCTCATCATCCCAAGATACTTAATTTCTCCACATCTACAAAGTGCCTTTTCCTATAAAAAGAGATCTCATTTTCAGATTCTTTGGGATCTACAGATCAGGATCCAGTCATCTTTGGAAGAACATTATATAGCCTACCATAGAGAGTAGTAGTCAAAGATAGTCTGGGCTCTGCAGTGCTTCTGCCCCATGGTGCAAGAGGCTGAATGGATAAAGAGTGATCAAGCCTCTTCCCAGGCTAAAGAGTGTGGACCTGGCTAACAGACAAGGAAACCATTATAAAGTCATTAAGAAAATTCTGTTTTAGACAATTTAGTTGACAATTGTGTTTTCCCCTTAGATCGATGATACCATCTTTTTCAAATAACAACTAGTTAGCTTTAACTAGTAGTAACAATCATTTTTATAAATACTTTCACATATAAGCCTGTCAGTACATATATTATTTCCATTGTAAAGATGATGAAACTGAACTTAGAAAGTCTGAGTGAGGGGGCCAGGAGTTTGGCCTAGTGGTAGAGTGCTTGCCTAGCATGCACGAAGACCTGGGTTCGATTCCTCTGTACCCCACATACTTAGCAAAAAGCCGGAAGTGGTGCTGAGGCTCAAGTGGTAGAGCTCTAGCCTTGAGAAAGTCCAAGGACAGTGCTCAGGCCTTGAGCTCAAGCCTAGGACTGGCAAAAAAAAGAAAAAAGACTGAGTGACTTTTCATAGGTTATATGGGTAGCTACCATAGCAGTACAGAGCCAGATAATTTGAGGAGGAAGCTGGGACAGTGGTGGTATGCAAAAGGCTTTGAAAGTTGACTCAAGCCTAGAGATGAATTCTGTCCTCTGCTCTGTGACTTTGACCAAGTAATTTTACTTCTCTAAGTTTCATTTCCCCCTTTTGTAAAATGAGGCTACTAATAATGTCCACCTCATAGATCTGGGTAAGAATTATATAAGATAATAGAGTAAAGAAAGTCCTTAGTGCAGTATAATCAATAATTAGTAGCAATTATTACAAATCCCATCCCCTTTCCACAACACAGAAATTTACTCTCTAAACCTGCTGACATGTCAAATGGGAGGACTCGAGAATCCGAGTTTAAAGAAGCTATCAAAAGGTAGATTTTAGAATATCTTTTGGCAAATGAGCTTTCCAGCACTTCCCAATTTAAAACTACCTATTGTCTTCCTAATGCATCCCACTGCTTTCAAAGTACAATCACACTAAGTCGCAATTCGCATTGTTTTTTTTTTTTTCCAGTATAAGCCCTAATTATGCTTTAAGGTCTGATTTTGTTCAGATGGGTTACATTGTGAACGATCAAATAAAATAGATGCAGCTTTGCAGTCAATCAGTGTAGACTGGTTTGTGTAACTTCAGTGGCTAAGCAAGCGTTTGCCAAGAGGTCTGAATTAACCTTTCCTTTGTGCCCATTTCTAGGAAGAATGAATGAATACCAGTGGCCTGCTGGCCTGAGAGCTTCTGCTTGATGCCTGGCATCATGAGACTTCCTGGCTGGCCTTTTGGACAATGCCCAACATTGAAAA